>NC_133617.1:344779066-345079066 GCF_048593235.1 Sminthopsis crassicaudata | reverse complement strand
GTGTTTAATGAGGAGAGAGAAAATAGGACAGTTTGATAATAATTATGTGTAAAAATAAAATGAAAAAGAAGTTATCTAGGCTAATTTTTCATTTTAAATAAAAGGAAACCAAGTTGCAGTTATGTTACATTCTGTGCCTCGTGTCACAGATGTAGAAAATGGCAGTGCTGGGATTCAAACCCAAGACCATCCATTCCTTAAATTCAATATTCTTTTTAACTGAATCACAATTTCTTCAAACTTGCCCCAAAGGACATGATAATAGAGCAACATATTACATAAGAGCACTTTCACTCAAAGTATTCAAAAAAGTATGAATTGAAATGACAAATTTGATATTTCATCTCTACAGATAGATCATATAATTATTACCACTATTATTATCACTGTACTGTCAAATTTTTCTTCAATAATATGAACTCCCATTTCACTGTAGTCTCTTATGACAATTTAAAATCTCATCCTATCTTCAAGGATAAATGTTTCCCTCTCTTATTTAATAGGATTATTACATAAAACTATGATGTTTGTTAGAGAAAATATTAAAATTAATATAAAACTCAAGGAAAAAATAAAATGATAAATGATATGGTATTCAATTAAAACAACCTGATTTATTCGTTTAAATAGATCAGAAATTGTAATGAATGTTGGAAAGACATCAACATCAATTATTATCATTTCATATAAAAGTTTAATGGATGTAAAATTCATTCCTTTAATAAGAAGGCTCAATCTAAAAATCTCCTTAACAAATTCTTGAAAGATTTTATTTTTGTTTTTGTATCTCCAGAGCATAATGCAAGTTTGGCATGTAAATATGGTGTTACTTTATAAGTGTTTCAAAATTAATTGATTGTAAATGGAAATCTTAAATAAAGAAAAGACACTGCTGATGTAGAATACAGTTAGTTTACAAATCTTGTAGAAAAGTATGATTTTCTTAAATATAATGTTATAGAAAATCACAAAAAGTATTGTCTAAGGCTACTTCCCCAACTCCAAATAGCACTGCAAATTTAAGTATTCCTTGAGAGGTTATGGTTTGTCTAGTATTATGGCTCAGGAGTCTCTACTAACAATCAGTAGTCTCAATTAACATTTAGAAAAGGATATTTCTTATAGAATTATATTAACATTTGGAACAAAATATTTCCCCTACCTTTAATCACATTCTCCCACACTCTCCCAAATCCCCAAAAAATAAAGAAAAAGAAAAAGAAAAGATATTTTCTTACAAATAAACCAGAACCTAGGTAAAGAATAGAGTTAACATGTTGCTAAAGTATAAATTCACAACTTCTGGTTATTGGAAGTAATTTCTTTAGCTTATTAATAGCATTTTTCTGGGACATACACCTTGAAGCTGCTTTCTCTCTTGGGTACCTAGCTTTCTGTATCCATTTGTGTTTATACTTGTCCTTGGTTTCTCTCTCTGTGCTCTAGGTTGGATGGATATTTTGTGTGTCCTTCCTCCAATGACATGGTTAATAAAAATGGGGGAAAAAGGAGAAGAGAGAAGGAAAAACTTTTCCTTCCAAGTGGAATTCTTGCTGAAACTGAAATCCACAAGAAAGAAAGAGGCAGAGATCATGGCAGAGAGAATTAATTGACAGAACAGGCACATACTCTGTGTGTGTGTGTGTGTGTGTGTGTGTGTGTGTGTGTGTGTGTGTGTGTATACGCTGAAGAGTTATCTGTGCAAAGGAGCATACTTTAGGAGCCCAGGAGCATACTTTAGGAGCCTAGCTGGGAAACCTGCTCAGCATAGACACTGAACACAAAAGGAGTTTTCTAAGTACATTTATTAGGAGTTAAAAGACTTTCAGGCCTTGTAGTTCTATATTACTGAGTAAGCTTCCCATGTATTTCCTACATGTATGCCAAGATAGCATTTTACTCTAAGCTTATGTCCACCCTTCCCAAGAATATTATTTATATTACTAAGATAGTGAACTCCAGGTTTATAATAGTATGTTTTGTAGCTACAGCTTTTATTTTATTATAAGAGCTAATTATGCCCACTGACTGATAAATAATGGAAAATCCACCAGTGGGTGTCATCTTCCACAGTGTTAGAAGAGGCCATATACAGGGAACTCTAGAATCTAAATCTGATCAAAAACCTCCCTTCCTAGGGACTTAACCTGCAAACTTGTTTCTGTAAGTTAGAAGAGTAGCCCAGAGGGGGTGCTAAATATAGAAGATTTCTTGAGAGCTCTAATAACAGAAATAAATTAGCTTAATGATTCCCTGAATTATAATGATAAGGATAAAATAGTGGTAACTATAATAATGATATTAGGAAAGGCATGCATAGGGAAAAAATATATATTTTTAAAGATACTCTCCATAATCATGGAAGAGGTCCATCTTTGAGTCAAAGAGGAATATTCTATATTCCCTGTAATTTCTTCAGGTGACTGCTATAAAAATGATATTTTAGATAATTTAGTAATCTTATCAAGCTCTAGAATTATAGATTAATGCTTTATTAAGTCTATTCCAAATATATATTTGATGTTCATAGAAAGATAGTTTATAACACTATGTTACCATCAGGAACTCTCAATACTGATGAAATCACATGCAGATTTGGACTTCCATAGCAAAAAGATCCATCATTTCATTATTTTGAATATTCTTCCCACAGACACAGTTCCAAAACTTTAATCTCATATTAGTGATAACTGATTGTTAGGGCAAAAAATCAATGAATGAATAAATAGATTGATAGATAAAACAGATGGACAAAAAAAATCTGATTATGATCCTTATGATGATGAATCTCTTGTGGAACATACATTACCGTCACTAAATATTTATTTGAAGCCTCTCTTTCCAGATTGTCAAGAGCAGCCTATCAAAGTCTGTAACTCTATTAATATAGAGTAACTTTCCCACCATCAAGAGGTATTTAATAGGATTTTAGGAAAAACTAATTTATCCCTATTTGGTGGATGAGGAAATCAAAACCCACAGAAAAAAAATTACTTTAAATTGCTTGACCCAGGACTAGAAATGCAATTGTTCCTTCTATTAGTACTGTGCTTTTTCCAGGGGATATTTTGGAGAGAAGTTCACATCAAAATTTCAGAAGTTATGTGTGATACTTGATCATCAAACATGACCTCATTGCCACAGAGAGAAGAATGATAGACCAGAATTCTAGCTAGACAAAGACAATATTACCATTAAATGCATTTTATGCCTCAGAAGATAATGATACATTAAGTTGAAAAAATGCTTATCATCTACAAAGTATTTTCATACACATTATCTCATTTGATCCTATGAGATAATCAACTCTTGACATGATAATTGTACCTATTTTACAAAAGTCAACTAAGAATCAAAGAAGTTAAAAGACTTGGTGGCCACAGGCTTATTAGTCATTGGTAAAAATAAGTCTTGAGATAACTTGTGATAACTGATTCACTGCTAATTCTGTTATACCTTGCTGCTTCTATGATAATTCAAAAGGCAACATAACATGGGGGATAGAGTACTTGACAGGTCAAGAACGTGGTTCAGTTTCCTCTTAGACACTCAACTGTGTGACCCTGGCCTTAAGAGTCTCTTAATCTCTCTGAGGCTGGATTCTCATCTGTCAAATGAGGATATTAGAATGACATCCCTGAGTTGTTCCAAAGATAAAATGAGATAATATTTGAAAAGCTCTTTGCAAGCTTTAAAGTTTTATATAAATGCTAGTTATTATTATTATTATTCCTTCTGAGGGTTGTTATGAAGTTCAAACAAGAAAATTAATATAAAGTACTTTGAAAATCTTTTAATAGTGCACAAATATGAGATAATATTAATAATTGATATTGGCTCCTTCCCTTATCTCCATGTATTGAAATACTTCCCTCTCTTCAATGCCTAGCTATGGGGTCACTTATGGACCTAGCTAGAAGTGCTCTCTCCTGTCTCAAAGCCTGTTTTGACTCTCAAATAGGATAACCTATGAAATAGGTTAAAACATTCTTAAAAGGTAAGCTATTACAAATATGAGTGTGGTTTTTTAAAATTTTACCATTTTATTTCAAGAATTTAGCCAAAAATTATATACACATTTATCCACATCTACATATGTATACACACATGTAGCTATCTCTCTCTAAATATATGTGTATATATATGTGTGTGTGTGTGTGTGTGTGTCTAGCTAGACAGAGATAGTTATGAACTATTTCTTTTGAGATTATAAAACCATTATCTATTTTGATATTATCACTTGATGAAATTTCACTGATATCTTATTCACATAATGAATAAGTATTTCCTTTTAAGTAGCTCAAACAATTTTTTAAAAATTATGTTAAAATTCCTAAAATCACTGATAATGATTATTCATCTATTATTTAGGTATTTTATTTGTATTGTTTTTCTTCCAAGGCTCCATCTACTGAAATGCTTTCCTTCCTTTAAGGACTTAGATCAGGGACTACCTTCTCTATGAAGCCTTTTTTGATGTCCTCCAACAAAAGTAATCTCTTCCCACTCAAATTTCTCATATTTTTTCCATTTATGGCTCTCTTATGCACTTAATGTAATGTATTTATCTATGTATTTGTCTTACTCTTTCCCTTCTTAGATTATAAGCTCTTTTGAAGATAAGGGCCATATATTGTTATAAGTTTCATAACTATTCCATGCTATTGGAATCTTGTGTGATTTGATTCATATACTTTTGTATCAATAATACATACTTAATCTTTCTGTTATCTTTTAAGATTTCATAAATAGTAGTAACTTTGCCATTCCTTACTCCCACTATGTATAATTGCTGCTCTTTCAAGACTTCTTCTAGTCATATGTGTACTTAGTTCTATCATTTATGACACTTCTTGTACACCAGATTTATCATGGGTTAAGTATTATAATCTAATTGAATTTGCCCCAATTTCTTTATTTTGTTTTGAGTTACTATCCTTTTTAAAGCAATTAGGATTAAGACACTTGAACAGAGTTACACAGCTAGTAAGTACTCGAGGCTGGATTTGAACTAGCTTCCTCTTGACTACAGAGCCAATGATCTCTGCACCTTCTAGCTGTCCCATATTATTCTTAGAGATTGTGATATTCAATACTTTGCAGCCACCCTCTGACATTACTGGTGAAAAAATAATAGTGTTGAAGAAATGGGCTTTCATAGGGAGTGGGTTTGATTTTCATAAGAGCTATTTCCTTCTAATAGCCTCACATTTCTATTTATCAGAGTTTTGTTTTGTTTTATTTTTTAACAAAATATTTCAATTTCCTACTCTAGAAGCATACATCTTCAGGATCTGGCAAACAAAATAGTTCTATGTAGATACGTAGATAGTTTCAGTGTAGAAATCACCAAAGTGATTTGAAGAGCTTCAATGAGACCTGAAGTGAGAATTCTAGCTTCTCTGACAGCTGCTAACATACAGCCAAGACACTGGTAGATACACTTGGATGAGGTTCAAATTAACAATTTAAAGATGAAGGTTTCCATATCCCATGCTAATTTGGGTACTTCCCATTCAATAATTGCTTTTTTTCCCTTGGACCTCCCTGATGTAATAGAATTACTCGATCCTTGTGTCAATCACTATTTTCCTTACCATACTAGGAAAAACTCAACACATTTCCATATTGAATTCTAATAGCAGAGAAACATTCAGTTAGATATGAAATGATGGTAAGTAAAAACCCTTTAAATTTGAACCAAACATTGCAAGTACAGTGAGTGGTCTTATCCAATAAAATCCCAATGTAAAATAATAGTGAAGCAGCTATTGTTCTTTTTTTAAAAATACTTTAAAATACAGCTTAGTTACTTATGATCTCTGAATAATTTCTGGAAAAACTATGCTTAAGCTGGTTAGGATTTTACAGAACCTCAGATCAATCTATTTTTTTCTTTATGTCTGGCATTTCTTGATGGGAAGTATCAGGTGAATTGAACAAATCTCAGCCATCAGCATAGAAATAATTTTGCCATCACTAAGCAATGGTGTTGTATACATTGAGTAATGCCCCTCCGTGCAATTCAGTTGCCCCAGAACAATCAGGCTCACCTTGGCCTCATTTGTTTTGTAGTGGGACAAAGGTTCACTTAACTTTGTGAATTGTAATCCCCAAACCTATGCTACACAAACATCAATTAGTGAGAGCTGACCTAAATGATAATGATCTTACTGCACATTATAATCAGCTGATTCTTTCCCTAATTAAAGGATGCTCCAATTATAGTTAACCTAAAGGTCAGATGTTCCCAACTCTCTAAACCTAGTAATGGTATTGTTACTGATAGGTGGTATCATGAAAATTAAATGTGCAATAATGGCACTGCTAATGATACAGCTGGACCTCAGCATGATAGGTTTAATATTTTCAAACTACTATTTCTGACCTCTTAGTCTGATTATTTCACCACTTCTCAACCATGGCCCTGAACTATGTCTCTTTGCTTTCTTTTCTTTCTTCCCTCAATATCCCTTGACCCTCTATTTACCTATTCTAGTTATGAAAAAGATATTTTAATACTTTATAAATATGAATACGTGCTACCATTCTTAACAAATTATTCATTTGGACAGTATTTTCCTAATGCTTTGTAGTAATTAGAGAGTTTAAATAAAATATTCATATGTGTTGTATTAATTAAATCATTTTTCTAGAAGCAATTTGTATGTGTGTGTGAAAGAGAGAGAGAGACAGAGACAGAGAGAGAGAGAAAGAGAGAGACAGAGACAGAGAGAGAGAGAGAGAGAGAGAGAGAGAGAGAGAGAGACAGAGACAGAGACAGAGAGAGAGAGAGAGACACAGAGAGAGAGACAGAGAGAGAGAGAGAGATTTTCAGCATTCTAATTACTTCTTATTCTGTACCTAAGATTTAAAAAAATTCTCCTAGGGTCTTATTTCTTTTATCTTTATTTATTCACTTTTAACCTCTATCACCAAAATATCTTTCTCAGTCTCAGCTCCAGTCACTTACTTGTGACTTTCAGCAAAGACCAAACTTATTTGACCTCCGTTTCTCATCTGTATAATGAGAGGTTTGACTTACATGACCTCTAAGGTCCCTCCAATGCTAATTCTAAGGTATACTACTACTACCCAGTCAATTCTTTAAATTCTGAGGAAATCCATAGGGTTTAGAATTAGTAGGTGAGCTGCTGGATATCTATGCAGTCAATCTCCTCACACCTCACTGTTAAGTAGCTATAATTTGAAATAAAGAACCTCATTAAGCCAACTTTCATACAGAGTTTCATTTTATTTTAATTTCTTTTTCAAATAAATTAGCATTTTACTATGGATACTACTATTTACAATAACTATTTGGGTTAATTACAAAATACATTTCCATACTTAGAAAGGATACTTAGACCAATATGATATGTGTGTATACACAGATTGTACAGCTTTTAAAAAAAAGTTAGATGTCTTTGATAGCTGTAGTACAAACAGTAACTGATAACTTTGAAAAAAATATTCAGGTAGAAGAAGACTAATATTGATGATCATTTCTCCTAAAGACAAAACAAGAGTTTCAAGTAGTTTCTACTTTATATAAGATCACACTATAGTTTAAAAAGCATTTTTAAAATAATTACATTGACAGTACTTTAAATTTGCAAAGTGCAGACAATATTCTTTATTGAGTCTTACAACTCTGTGAAGTAGGCAATATAAGTTTTATTATCCCCATTTTAAATATGTAAAAACTGAGACAGAAATTAAGGGATTGTACATCATAACTTAGATAATAAGAATTTGAGGTAATGTATGGACCTTTATTTTCCTGACTCAAAGTTTAGTACTTAGTTCCTTGCACCAAATGAATCCTAGGAGTTGAACAACAATGTCGCTTTTTAGATCTTGGCTTCACTCAATAAACAGCACCACTTGTATCTGTGGGAGAAAAAATGTCAAATATGATGTGCCTTTATTTCATGAGGAGTTCTATGTCTATGGCACATATCATTGAAATAAGAAGCAATATGTAATATGATTCATTGCTTCTACTGCACATTTATTTAGAATATTTCTATTAGCAGGATAATTTTAAAGCTGATAAGGAACTGTAGTAAAATGTTATCCTTGTCATGATACTGACAGGGAAGTGTCCTGAGGAATTTAAATAAAGGTATTATTTAAACCCACCACTTCTAAAAATAGATATTCAGGGTAGCAGGCCTCAGATATTTGGTTCATATTCATGGAATGTTACAGGTATTATTTTGGCCACAGGAGGGCTCCCACATGAAAAATGAACTGTTAATGAAGAAATTAATCATAAAAACAGGAGGTTGATGCAAAATGAATGAAAATTAAACTAAAATAGAGCTTGGCTTTTATCATGGGTCCAATATCTTCTGGTTTTATCTACAAGATCCCAAAACAACCCAGTGAAAAATTTAATAAAACTGGTTATTTGTCATCACATAGACCAATAAATGTCTCTTTATTCAATTTAAACATTTCTGAAAAACTGAATGCCATCAGACAAGTTTGCGTATGTAGATATCATTTGACATATTGAAACATTTGACATATAAATTGATGCAAGTACCACTACGTGCAATATACTATTGTGGACAATGTGAACTCTGTCATAAGAAATGACACAGTCACTGTCTTCAGGGACCTTACAATCAAGAAGATGAAAGTAAATAGGGAAATAAGCATTTCTTAAGTACTTACTACATGCTACTTACTGTTAAAGATATGGACACACAAACAAACAACTAAAATTCTAGTTATAAAATTATTAAATGCATCTGAAGGATTAAAAAGAGAAGAGTAACATCTTCCTGGTAGAGAAGGGAAGCAAAATAGAAGAAATGACACATGAGCTAGGCCCAAGAGGAAGAGGTTGTTAAAATGAAAAGGGAAAAAAAAAAGTCAAGAAGCAAGAGGATCAATAACTGCAGTTTGTAGGGGTATTTGTACAATCCTGGCCTAGACAATTTGGAAAAGAGAAAGTCTTGGGGAATTAAATTAAAGCATTGTAGGTATCTTAAATCTTAAGTTAAAATAGATGGTCTTATCTCTAGCAAGAAAAGTTCTTTATTTTGATTTATTTTTGTCTTTTGTCCTTTTCTCTCTTCAATGGGTATGAATCGGATATATCTCATAAAATCACCCAAACTTTCCCAAGTATGGCAAATTGGGCTATGGAATAGATGTAATAATGGTAGAATGTTTATGAGGTAGAGGTATCCTTGCCAATGATGCCCAGAAGGGCAAAAGTGTTTCTCAGGGACACTGTACCCAGGTACTCCTCTTTGTACCTAAGTTTCCTGGAATATATGATGCAAGGGTCAACAGAATTTCAAAACTGGTATTTCTCCACCAGGAAATTAAATAATTGATGAATCATCTAGATTTCAGCAGTAAAGAATTTTAATTTTATTTTCTATACCTGAAATCAGGTTTAACTGAAGGCATTAAAATAAACAAACAACAATAACCCAGAAACTGAGTTTAGATGACAAGATAGCAATAACTGGCTTGGTTGTTTAAAGTATTATATAGACCAGCACAGTGACTACTTTGCTGAGTGAGCTATATTCAAGTGTCTGTGCTTCATGTGAATTATTATAAAAGTGTGAATAATTCTATTAATCTTTTCCTGAGGTTATTGTGAGTTATCTTTATAAATCAGCTTTGCTCAGAGTCCCAAAGCCTTATAGAAGATATGCTGTCACGTAGTAAAAAGATTAAAAAATTAAATATAATATGACTAAGATACAGAGTGGAATAGAGCCGAATTCAACAGTCAGGAAGACCTGGGTTTGGGACACCTGTGAGATAGCCTATCTTTGTGACCCTGGAGAAGTAACAAGCTCTCAGTGCTCCCACTAACTTTGTAAGATCATAAATTGCAGAACAGTTGTTAATTTACATTGGTAGAGAAATCTGACTAAAATTTCCTAATACCAAAAAAAAAAAAAACCCAGAAATTGATTTCTCCTCTCCCTCAAAAAATTACTATATGGCATATTTTTAGTTCTGTATAGCCTTGGGCCACTGATTCCTATTTTTTTCTCAGTGTAGTTTCTTTACAACAGTGGGAAGGGATGGTAACAAATTTTGTATTCCATAAACATTTTAGAGAGTCAAAGTCTGCTCTCCACCTCCCAAGCCCATCATCTAGGTCATTTTAACCCCTTTGTCAACAAAAAAGCTATGAAAGGTTCTCTGAAGTTTGGCCTCAAGTTCTTACAGTGACTCAGTTTATTTGTTCACTCATTTTTTAGTTGTGTCTCACCCCCTGTGATCCCATTTTGGGTTTTCTTGGCAAAGATACTGGAGCAGTTTGCCATTTCCTTCTCTAACACATTTTATAGATGAGGAAACTGAGGCAAATAAGATTAAGTGACTTGCCCAGAGTTACACAGCTAGTGTCTGAGACTTGATTTGAATTCAGGAAGATGAATGACTTCAAGCCCAGCACTCTACCCATTATGCTGTTATAGCTCATTCCAAAAGGCAGATTAATTTCAATATCAAATTTTGAAAGCAATTCTAGACAATAAACATACTAATCTATTTTGTGGAGTTTTATTTGAAAAATGTTCATGCCTACTTTTTCAAACCAATTTCTTTTTTTTTTTTAATTTGTCTATACATTTTAATCTTTTTCTTGAATTTTAAAGAAGAAAATTTGCCTACTACCCTACTGAGCACTTTGTGCTCACTTAAAACTCAATGAATGATAGTCAACTCTTTAAATATTGTCTGTTGTTTCTTTCATGTCTTTCTGCTACTTATTATTTCTCAGAAAGAAACTTGTGAAAAGACCATAACCATGTCTGGAGAATAGAGTTTAATGAATGGTTCCTTTAAGATTTTTGATTGGATGAAGTTCTAAGGGCGAGTAGCTTTACATCAGAGACTCAAACTTCTCCAGCTTGTCATTAACAGCCCAGTAAATTATCTAACGGTCATACATTATTGCTAGATTAATAAAATCCATATTAAGAGAAATGAAGTTGATAATGCAGTTCAAGTTATCTTTTTCCACGCAGTACCTCACAACCAACTGTCACCAGCTCTTAAAATGAAAGCTAAAGACCAAAATGAGCCCTGCAATAAAAATTAGTAGGCCAGAAAACTCTTAAGTGATATTATAGTCATTTGCTGGGAGTAAATCACATTTTCTTGGAATTTTAATTTTTCCAGTTACCTAGTATGACTCCCAGTTCTCCTCATAATAACTCAATGCATGGGGAAATGATTTGGAGGGTGAGTGGAACAGGGATGGAAGTGGAACCAAATGAAATGTGCAGTTAAGATGAGGTCAACATAGGAAGATAAACTTAGATTTGAAAGGGGTTTTTGAATTCATCTAGTCCAAGCCTATTGAATAGAGAGTAGGAACTGGTGTCAGGAAACTATATTGTTCTAAGATGTCTAACTCTTAGACTTTGTCCTTAAGGTTTTGTTGGCAAAGATATTGGAGTGATTTGACTTTTCTTCCTCCAGAGTGTCCCCACTTTAGAGTTGAGGAATAGAGTCTATTAGAAGTCAAATGACTCTCCCAGAAGCACATTGCTAGTAAGTGTATAAAGCTAGAGTTGAACTCAGATTTTCCTGATTCCAGACCCTGTACTCTATCACCAACAATGTGATTCTGGGAACGTTACTTCCACTCTATCTTCCACAGTTGACTCGTGTAGAATTGCAGAAATAATAGCATCTATTTTTTTCAAGGATAATTTCTCAGGGACAAAATGACATAATATTTGTAATTTGTTGTTCAGTTGTTTTTAATCATGTCCAGCACTGTAATCCCATTTAGAGTCTTTATGGGAAGACATGCTAGAGAGGTTCGCCATTTCTTTTTTCAGATGAGGAAACTGAAGCAAATAGGGTTAAATGACTTCCAGGGTCACACAGCTAGAAAGTATCTAAGACAAGATATGAACTTATAGAATTAGAATTAGAAAGTGGCAGACCTAAGTCCTCTGATTTAGAGTTCAGTGATCTTTACAATGTACCATCAAGTCAGGCAGCAAGATGCAGGGAGTAGAATCAAGAAGATTCATTTCTGTGAGTTTAAATCTGGCCTTACTAGCTATAAGATCCTGCATAAGACAATTAATCCTATCTGCCTCAGTTTCCTTATCTGGAAAATGAGCTGGAAAAAGAAATATAAAGCCATTCTAACATTTTTTCCAAGCAAACATCAAATTGGATCACAATAAGTCAGACACAACTGAAAAATGATTAAACACTACTATTATAAAGACAAGATTTCAAAGATATTAATGAATATCTTTGAAATCTTGTCTTAATAATAATAGTGTCAATCAATACCTATGTATAAAATACTGGTAGGTGCTAAGAAAGGCACACATATAAATTAAATAAAAGCTCTACTATTAAAAAAAAAAAAAGGATGGCCTATCATAGAATTAATATGAATTGTCCTTCCAGGTAGAAAAAAGGGAAGCATAATTAAAAGGAGTGCTAAATTACTTGTAATAGCCGGGTGGTATAGTAGAGTCCTGATTCTTTTCCTGAACTCAAATCTGGGCTCTGATTTTTACCATGAGCATAGGAAAGTCACTTTGCCTCAGTTTTCTCATCTGTAAAATAAGTTAGAGAAGGAAATGACAAACTACTCCAGTATCTTTACCAAGAAAACCCCAAAGGAGACCACAAAGAGTTAGACACATCTGTACAACAGCAAAAATTCCTTATTTATAAGAAATACAAAAGTGTTCACAGAAATAGATGTCATTGAAGGTTTGTTTTACAAAAAAATAATGCTTGAATGCAGTGTCTAGGATCTCGTATCAAAAATTCATACAGCAATTCCATTCATAAGGAGAATGGAAAATTTAAGAGGTCAGTGAGAATTATTATTTTAACTGGCCAAGATGGAGCTAATACCTACAGACCATGGGGATGCTAGACTCGAGTTCAAATCCATTTTCTAATACATCTTATCTTGTGACTCCTTGGCAAGGCCATAGACCTCTCTGGGCAACTCTGGTGCTAACCTACCATGACAGAAATAGTTTCTTCATTTGTTAGTTTCCTGTTCTCATGAAACTATAGATTCAGTATCAACCTTTGCCAATTAAAAACAATAAAATAATTGCAAGGGGAAGGAGGAGACATTAACAACCAGGAAGACCACGAAGGGCTTCATAAAGGAAGTGGCAAGCAAATTATAGAGATTACAAGAGGGAAAGATTATAAGAAAATGTCAATTATATTGGATTCTGCCTGCTTTTCACTACTGATACTTAATTTGTTCATTCCAAAAAAAGTGATTTGATAAATACAAATCTTAGTCTTAACAAATTATTAATTTGGGCAGAATTTTTAAAATCCACTTTTTTACAGCATAATATAGGATTTGCGTGTGTGAGCGTGCGTGTGTGTGCATACCACAATCGCATTTGTTGTTGTTTTTTGTCATTTTCTCAATAGTCTCTTCATGAACCTATTTGGTATTTTCTTGGCCAGATATTGTAGTTGTTTGCCATTTTTTCCAACTCCTTTTACAGATATGGAAACTGAGGCAAACAGGGTTTAGTGATTTTCTCAGGATTACATCGTTAGTTAACATTTGAAGTCTTGAATTTAGGAATTTGAATCTTTCAGACTCCAGGCCTAAAACTTTATCTGTGGCATCACTTAGCTGCCCATACATTAGTTTAAAGGGAATTTAAATATTTTATTTATATGTGTTTTATGTCACAGATGCTTCTGACAGTGATGAGCTAGACACTGAGGGGAGGGATCTCTTTGTCAAAATTTATTTGTGGGTCTATGTTGTAATTTAACCTTGGCATGACAGTGTTACTCCACCCCATTTTGTTCTAAACAAAATAAATTAGATAACATTTGTTTTTATGTATCTGTATCCTTTTTGGTAGACCTCGACCCATATTTCTACCAAGAGTCTATGAACAAACAAGGCTCCCAATGTCCTAATCTCAAATGAGGCTATGAGGCAGACTTACAATATTTTCTTTTTCCTTCCCTTGAAAATGTGCATATGTGTGTCAACACTGTTCTCAGCAAAAAAACAATAAAGTAAAGTATGTTTTTAATAGAAAAAATAGGTATATTTTATTTTTGGATAAAATATTGCATTCATTTTAGAGCATCATTTTATTTATATGTTCTCTTTTAAAATTACCAACATTTCCCAGTGTAGACCCCTGCCCCCTACCAAGGATTTTATATAATAAAACGAATAAAATAAGGGAAAAACATTTCAGCTAAACAACATATTTTAAAATTTTGACATCATACAAATATTTTACATCCATAGATCTCACTGTTGGCAAAGAAGCTGAATGGGTACATTCTTATTTCTCTTCTTTGGGGCCAAATTTAGTTATTGCAATTTTGTCGATTATGTAGCATTTTATTTCAATTCTTCTGTTGTTCTATGGAAATTTCCATTTTCCTTGCCATGGTCATTGTGTACAATGTTTTTTGGTTCTACTCTCTTTGCTTCATGTTAGCTTATAACAATTCTCCCATGCATTCCTGTATTTATCTCTTAAGTCATTTCCATTATATCCATCTATCATATTTGACTAGTTGTTCTTCACTTGATGGGCATTTACTTTGTTCCTATTTCTTTGACATTACAAAAAGTGATGCCATAAATAGTTCAATTCAATGATTTGTGTTAAAAAAATTGAGAACTTTAGTGGACTTCAAGTCAATGGTTTGTCAATATCATAATAGCAACAATACTATAATAATAACAACAATGAAACTTTAAGCTGCATTAGAAGTATAATCTCCAGAAGTGGGAAAATGACAATTCTGATGTAATTTGACATGATGCAATGAAATCCCATGTATTGTTCCCCATACTTAGTGCCACATTTAAAAAACAGTACTGATAAACTTGTCTATCTGGAGGGGGAATGCTAGAATATTAATGGAATTAAAAGACCTATTTCAATATATCTGCAGAAACATCAGTGAGAACATTTGCTCAACCACAGTTTCAAATTACAATTATGCTTATTTTCTCATCCTGTGCAACAATTGTTCTTGTTCTTCCATAATTTTTTTTACAAGAAATCTGCCCAAAATATAAAGAATCATTCTCTAGATTCCCTGATGATTTCAAAAAAATGGTGATTTCATCACTTGTTTTACTTTGTCCCATTACAGATCACACTCCTATTAAGTTTTGGTAGGAAGTTTTTATAAGCTACCATGAGATCCATGCTTTAAGAATATGACTTGCACACTTAAGTGGAGAAGATGAAGACATTATATACATTTTTCACATTTGATTTTCACAGAGGATCTGTGTATTCTAAGTAGCTTGACCCCCATTTTACATATGAGGAAATTGAAAAACTTGTCTAAATCAGACAGCTCGTACTTGAGAAAGCCTGAACTTAAATCCAAATTTCTCTCTTTAAACCCTGTACTTCCATTGCTTCCTCATTGATTAATTGGTTGGTGGAAGAAGATGTGTCCTATTTATAGCTGACAGTTAAAAAACAAAAATTACTCCCCAAGATGCCCCTTTCCTACTTGGGAGAATCAAAAGGTTGAGGAATCTATCTCTTTTCCAACTCCATTTCTTGAGCACATTCCAAGACTTTTTATTGTAGCTGAGATATACAGTTAAGGGTATTATTTGGATAATGCAATTATTTCTATAAATCCTGTTATTTTCTAAATAGGCCAAATTTAAAACCTAATACAGATGCCAACAGTTTTTGTATTATACAATAAAGAGAAGATTTGCCAATTACCTGATAACCTTGATGAATATAGACAACAAAAATAAATGATTCAGTTCCTAAAGTAGATTTTCAAAGCCTAAATTGGTTAGGTTGAGCTGTCAAGCTTGAGCAGTTTAACTGTAATAATTGCCCCAACCTAGAATAATTTGAACTTAAATTCCTTTTGGGATCTTAATCGTCCAGTTTAACCATCTATATTGTTCCCATTAAGTAAACAATCACCAAATCTTTCCTTCAGTGCATTATATAGATCCAACCTTGGGTAAGCCTAATAATCTGTTGTAGGCTTTTTTTTCCCCTTTCTTCTCTCCCTGGATCTATTTCTGGCAGCCATTAAGATTATTCTTGCCAAAATCCACATCTTCATTGGCAGTGAATGTCTAAAATAGTGATGTGTTCTTCTATGATTGGGCATTCCTAAGAGCACTGTAAGTCACTGTATAAATATTACCTATACAGTTGCTATTTAGACTATGTTATTTATGATTATTATCAGAGTAGAACTACTATTTTCTGGGTTATCCATATTCTCAATTTTAGGAATAAATGCCACATCTTCCCTCCTCCCCTGCAAACCTATCCTCATATTCTTTTATAGAAAATAATGCCATTGCTTCCAGATCAGAACATTGAGTTGCTGTTTATAAATGTTTTATTCTAAGCACATCATATCTTTTTACCCCCAAAAAAAGAAAATTCTATTGTGTCAGCACCAGGAGGGACAATAGAGCCACTTTTAAATAGTTATAGATTTAGTCAGGTGACTCAGTCACCAATAGGCCTGTCACTTTAACAATTGGCAGATGATCTTATAAATTCTACTTTTGCTCAGACAGATTCAAGACATCTCTGGGAGTATTATATGATAAGTGTAAGAATTTCAAGTCTTTCATATACCATAGAAGGAAGGCCTTTTTGGAATCTATCAAGAGATAGCAGATACACATTACAGCACTTTCCCAGTCAAATCACAAGGCAGGAAGCCTGTATAAAAGAAATTTTGATATTTCTGCAAAATCACAAAGCACAGGACATTTCCCTTTCATATTTAATAAAGATCTCCACCGTCAGCTGCAGCTGGTGATAAGTATAATATCTTTAAATGGTTAATCCAGGGATCATGGCTCAAGTGCTTTATGTGGTTTGGAGCCAGGAAAGCTGTTAGTAGCCTCAGTGTGCATTTCATAAACCCAAGGAATTTTTTTTGGTTTGGCTTTTTACTATATCTTAAATGCTTTATTTTTCAGGGGAGAGATAAGGCCTGGTTCTTCACATAAAACTACAGCTTAGCCATTACTTAGTCTTTCTCTGTTAAGGAAAAGGTCCTGTCTGTGCACAGATGTCTCAGATTAAATTGTATCTCACAGTCCTTACAGTGCTCAGTACTAGATGAACTGCCAAAAGGGCCGTAGGCAAGAACTAAATTGCTTTGGTTTCAGTACACAGTGAATTTGGCTCAGACAAGCTGAATCAGTACATTAAATGCGAATCCCTCACAGATTTGAAAGCAGCCTTTAGCACAATTATTGACTGTGAGTGATGATTACGTCTAATTGAAGGAGACTTTTGCTACCTGTAGCTCAGTTGGAGTCCATGAGAGCCACAGCAAGGCACTGCATCTTAATTCAATGTTCCAGCTTGAGAGAAGCAATTGAACCTAAATCCTGAAGTGTGTACACATGGTCGATAAACTTTAATAAACTTTACAGGTTCAGTAACTAGGCTGAGTATATAATTCAATTTTTTAATTCAGGAAAGGAAAGTAGCTAACAAGTATGTTGGGCTACAATAATGTATTAGTTCATCTCATGCAGAGGCCTTCTCAGTAAAAGGAAAATATATCGTTTCATGCTTGTCTTTGGAACAAGTCATAAATCTGCCACTCTGTACACTGTATTAATGCTCTACAGGTGGGACATTACCAGGCTTCTTGGGCAAGAACCAACTTTCAGCAAATTTGTGAGGGAAACAAACTAATTTGACAATTTTGCATCTTTTGTTATGGAAGTTATGCCAATAATGAAAAGAAATGAATGGCTTTCCTAATAGATTCTGCTTCCTTCGCCCAGATCCTGCTACTCCTGACATGCTTTTATATCATAACAACCAGTCATATAGAGGCTCATGATATGACTTAATCCTCCCCAAAAAGTTATTGATTTTTTCAGGGAACCAACATAGGTTTTCTCATGGGTCTTACATTTAGAATCTTATTTTACTTGTGTTTTCAAAAGAAAAAAAAGACTGCCAATATATTGGCCACGGGTGTCTTTTTCCTCACACACTGCTATATTTGAACATACTGACATTTTCTAGTTAGAGAAAATTCATTTTAAATGAGAGCGATGGTCTTTGACATTATTTTAAAGAGGATTTTATGGCAGGATTTTAAATAAATTCCTTTCTTTCACTGAAAACTTAAACTATGCCTCCATGTGAAACAATTTCTCAAACATTGCACAATCTTTGTACATAGGCATGTTTGCTATTAATTTTCCTTGTGAAGAATGGGCTAATGGCCATATGGATTCACATTATTTTTTTAAGGTTTGGAGCATTTGTTAGCATAATAAAAAACAACCCCGCAAAGGATTGCATTATTTTGAAAATATCCAGATTAAAAAAAAAAAAGAGAGAGAGATCAAATTTAGTTGGAGTACTCTCATTATTTCATGACTATTATAAGTATGCATAATAAATTGGCTAATGGAATTAGACTAGTTTGTGCATAAGAAGGTATAACATCTGTATTTATTATAAATTCCATGACTGTGATTTGTCATGTGTGTCTCCCTCTTTACCGTGGGAAAGAACTAATATGTGAACCCCAGCCTAAAATTTAAAATAAAAGGCATCACAAAATTGCAAAAGAACTTGAAATTAGTCTCTCTTTTGAGGTTCAATGTATATATAACCCTCGAGCCAGAATTTGAACTAAAGAAGATAGGGGGTTATTTATTATTTCTAGAAGCATCATGATTTTGGCAAGAGTTTTGGATTGAGATTAAGAACTGAGATCAAATCAATTTGTCAGAAAACTGGGTGCAAAATTTAGCTGTTTGACTTAAACAACCACGGGCCAGTTATTTTACATGTGTAGGCCACTGTCTTCTCAGCTATAAAAGGACAAAGTTGACTCAATGACTGCTTTCAGTTTTCCCTCTTAGCTTAATCTATGATTTCTCCTATTTCCTATTTTTCTCTATTCTCTATCCAATCACTAGATTACATCAATTAATTCAACTTTTGATTTTATCATTAACTATAGGCTATTGAACAAGTCACTTAATCTCTCTGTATCTGACAAGAGAGTATATAGTGAAATAGTATATATAAAGTGTCTTTGAAAAACAATAAGTAATTTTAAAATACAATTGGTCAAAAAAAAAAACAAACAACTAATTGTCTTTTACATTTAAGTCATACAAAGTACCCAGAAAATAAGTGTTAGGCTATTTTACAGACAAAAGGACTATATTTAGTTCTTCCTTTTAAGAAAGGTTGTTGTTTGTCTTCTATTTCAAAAAGTTACAAAGGCATGTGATGTCTTGACTTATGTGAGAATTTAAATAAATAAGAGTTGCACAAAGTTATCAGTCTCATTCTTTCTTCAAGTCATTAAAGTCCAGTGGTGAAACAAAAGCCAGGAATTCCAGCACTGGCCTAGGATGAAATGAATGACCTTGGTGTCTTTGATGACTGACCAAACTTAAAACTTTCCATAGCACCTGCTTCTTCTGCCTTTGTGGCCATTGGAACAAATTGTTCTCATCTGCCTGTTCTACTTGGAGAAGTCTTCACATACTTAAGTTGTACATCCCTCCAGCTCACCAGTGGATTTCCAGACTGTTGATTATACTCAACAAGGGTTAGCCTAATAATCTGTTTTTACAGAGGTGTGGTGGCTACTGCATAGACTTCAGCATCTTGGAGCTGTAGGTTAGTATTAGGTAGACACCTGACTAGATAGATGTGCAGTCCTGAAAAGGTAGTTCTCACAACAAAAGTGCTAGTCGTTCCAGAAAAACCCCTCTTCTAAATGGTGATGGGATTCAGTGGCAGACCGTGTAGCAGTTTATTGAGGAAAATGGGGATGGTTAACCAGGAGAAGAGAAGACTTAGGGTTGCTGACTTCTAAAATTGGAGAGCTATTACATGAAAGAGGAATTATTCTTGTTCATCTTGGCTTCATTGGGCAAAATTAAGAACACTGAGTCAAGTCACAAAGACTCATAGTTAGATTTGATTAAAGGGAAAGCATCCCAATGATCAAAGCTATCCAAAAATGCAGTGGGTTGCCTCATAAAGTAATACTATCTCAGATTTTTGTATTGCTTTAAGGTTTGCAAAGTATTTTACATAAATTATCTCAATTGCCACAACTCTATAACATAAATAATACAAGTATTATTGGAATTCTACTTTACAGATGAGCAAGATAACATTCAGAAGGAATAAATGATTGGTCCATCTTGTCCATGTTCATCTATCTGAAGAAGAATTCCAAAGCAGTGCTGTTTCTCCTATGCTGTTATCTCTTATCAATGAAAAATTTCAAGACAAAGCTGGTTGATGAATTGCCTAGTGTTTGATAGAGCAGATTATTGTTTGAGTATGGGTTATAGATAAGGTTTCTGAAATCTCTTCCAATTCTGAAATTTTCTGATTCATTATTTTTTCTGACTTCTTTCTTTTTCATTCATTTAACAATTATTTCCTAAGCACCTAATATATGCAAAGCATTTCTAAGACATCTTAGAGACAGATTTAGCTATATTGTTGGTTCCTGCCCATGAGGAATTCACAGTTTAATTAGGTAGATATAATATTTGTCCAAATGCCTACCTGAGATGATAAGTAAGTAAAATTTGTAATAAGT
Organism: Sminthopsis crassicaudata; assembly: GCF_048593235.1. NCBI lineage: Eukaryota > Metazoa > Chordata > Mammalia > Dasyuromorphia > Dasyuridae > Sminthopsis > Sminthopsis crassicaudata. The sequence continues at coordinate 345,058,456 of NC_133617.1, read as the reverse complement.
TTCCAATTGTATAGCACATATAAACTGCTCTGAGAGTACAGAGAAGTTCAGGGTCATTTCAAGCTAGAGTGAGGATGATGTTGATGGTAATAATAACTCACATTTGCATGGTACTTTAAAGTTTTTAAAAATGATTTCACAAAAGTTGTGAGAAGGTAAGTTATAAAAGGATTATTATTCCTGCTTTACAGGAAACTGACATTCAAAAAATTTGATTGGACCACGGTCAAATAGCTTGTAAATGTCAGAATCATGATATTCAGAGAGTAGAACAAAAAAATGGGATTTGACATTAGAAAATCTGGTTTCTTTCCTGGTTTTGCTACTTATTAGTCATGAGATCCTAGGACTATCCCTTCATTCCTAAATCTGGGTTTCTTACTCTGTAAAATTATCTACATGAGAGCTGTCAGGCACTGTAACTCCCCATTCGAGTCAGAATCCAGAATAAAATGTAATTAAAGAATATTGAACAAAACAAATTTAAAAAAAACAATAAAATATAGATAATGGTTAATATATAGTTTTCTAGAATTCTATTCCTATCCACACTCCCTTTCCTCCACTCCCACCACTACCAAAATTTATGTCTTATGTATAACTTAGTGTCCAGTTTCTCTTTGAATCGAACACTACTGATTTAGATAATCCCCAAGATTCCTCTTATTCTAAATTCTGTGGCAGAGAGAAAATAACATTTGTGTTAGTGAATGTTTTTTTTCCCCTTCTGAAATTATATTTACCTTTTGCTGTTTTTTCTTTCCTAAAAAGTTAACTTTGTTAGAGTGGAAGTTCACCAAAAATTAGCAACTTTTTTTCCCCCACAGGTAATTTCTAGAACACATAAACAATCCATAGCTTCCTCAAAAAGTTTGCTCTTATAACAGTTCCAGAATTATATGAAGTACAGCATTTTTGGAAATATGCTGATTGTTCAAATATTGAATTTTTAAAATAGGTTGCTATATTACTATTCTTTCTCAAACATTTTGTAGAATTTTAAAGTTATGCATATTATAAATCATATTATAAAGACCCTAATCAGGTCATACCTTTTGAGTTCATTGATTCTATTACTGATGAAAAGAAGTGAACTAAATACAGTGCACAAAAAATTTAGTTCTCCCTTTCATGAAAGCCATTAAAACAGCTTAGTAAAAAGATGAGAAAACTTTTATACAAAAAAAATTCAAGTATGAATTCTTTATCTAGGAACTCATGAGCCTGCCTGGCTGATGTATTTAACTATCACCACCTTTGAATTCTACTTATGTGGAAATGTTTTGGTACACTTTCTTGGTAACATAGCATGAGAAACAAATAAGAAGAATTTTCATTACCTGTTTTTTCCTAGCTTTTCTAAGAAATTAGTTTCCCTTTAAGATTCAATCCTTGTGCTAAAGCACACCTAATTTGATGAACACATTTTGTCTTGCTGGAGCTCATAGTATATCCCATGAAGTATATGGAAGTCACATTCAGATTATATTTAGGCTATTCCATTCTCTTCTTATGAATAGTAAAGAAAGATCCACATTACTCTAAAAGTACACTAAACCCTGAACCCTGACTCTGTATCTATATAAGTGGTCAAGTGTTCCAAGATAATTTATGACCCTAATCAGTCAAACTAATTAGTGCAGTTTATAGTCAAGGTTCTTGAAACAAACAAATAAAACAAACAAACAAACAAACAAACAAAAAAGCCCACCAAGGGCCATTTAAAAAAAATCAGTATCCATTTATTGATATTATATTACTTTAAGATGTCAAATACCTCTGAGGAATTTGAATAAATAAATCTTCAAAGTTGAACCAAGAAGACTATGATCAGTATAGAGAGAATGAACAAGGACATATGCAGGAAAAGTAGTATAAGCTTGTAAATAGAAGAATGAATTACTAGTGGAAGAAGATGTATACACCCAGAATAAGAAATAACTACTGAATAGGTCACATACTCCACTGGTAACCACCCAATGTAAAAAGCACAAGAGGAAGAACTCCAGCTTTCTGGTGAGATGTTCTGAGGCACATTTATGAGCAACATGAGCAAAAGGGACATAGGATGATTATGGGTGAGTTATCCATATCATTAGAAGGAACTCCCTTTCTCATGGAGAATATTGGATTATTGGCTTGGACTCAAAGGCTCTTAACATTTTTGATATGAGCCCCTTTGATTGTCCAGTGAAGTCTGTGGACTTTTTCTTTGAATGTTTTCAAAAATATAAAAAAAAGATTACAAAGGTAAGCAATTAATTGAAATACAGTTATCAAAATATATTTAAATTTTTTATGTATATCAGGTTAAAAATCTCTGGGTTAGAGACACAAAAATAGCAGTCACTGAAAACTCTTTATGTCAATAATTCCATCATTAATTTGACTTAAAATTATAATCTAAAAAGATTTAAAGACCTATTTCTTCTAGTTTTTGATTATATATGCTCTAAATCATCTTGGAATCATTTGATCACTTATCATACAGATATAGAGTCAGGGTCTCCTGTTTAGTAGTACTTTTAGGGTAATGTGGAACTTTCTTTACTATTCAGCCTAAACACAATCTGAAGGCGGAATCCCTATAATTCATGGGATGTACTGTGAGTTCCAGCAAGACAAATTATATACTTCAGATACTTTTATTGTTTAATGTTTTTCTTGAAACGCAGACTTTAGAACAAAATTTTTAGTCATTGAACCTTTTAGTTGCTATTTCTAGCATGCTTGTATATTTTTATGCTACTTTTAAACATGGAATCATGCATAAACATATAGGGACAAATGAAAAGAATTGAATTTAAGAAAAAAAACATAATGATGAAGGAAGTTGCCAAGAAAACTTTACTTGAGAAATATATTGTATGGTCTCAGACACTTAACACTTCCTAGCTGTGTGACCCTGGACAAGTCACTTAACCCCAGCCTCAAAAAAAAAAAAAGAAAGAAAGAAAGAAAGAAATATATTGCACAACTCAGGGCAAACGTCATTGACTTGACTCCCATCCTATTGTTACTTTTGTAAAAATGAAGAAAATAATTTCCTTCATGGGATATTAAGGGATATCATGTGCAATTCTCCTATCACAAAACATCCTATAAGGTTATAATACCCACAATATTTGAAGGTGGGAGTACAAACATTCTCTTTGATCCTTCCTTGATTGGGGTTGGGGAGAGAAAGGAGTAGAGGCAACTCAGCCACTATTATATCCTACATAGAAATAGTTAATTATTAAATAATCCTTGCTCAATCTAATTCTCCTTTCATCCATAGGACACTTTTTTATATGCCTTTGGTCATATTGGGATCTTGAGGGGACCTACATCTCTCCTATCCTTCTGTTGAATCTGATCTTGACTTTTATCTAATCTTAATTCCAGAAAGAAAATAATAGAATCCACAAAGCAGATCCTGAATAGTGGTAGTGAAAGAGGGAAATCTAGCTTTCTATTAGATAGGAAATTATTTCCTTTTTCCAAGATGGAGAATTATAGCTTTTATACTCTCAGCAGCCTTCTTTCTAGACTTTTTTCTGTTCTGCTTCCTTCACTTTTTCTCCTTTTTTTTTCTCCTTTCAAGCTGGCCACCATTTGAATTGCACAGAGCAAATGAAAGGATAGGACCTCCTGCTTAATTTCTTTCTGTATAGGTTAAAAGAGATTCCACTTTTCAGTGAAATGAGAGGTTCTACAGAGATAGTTTTATTTTTCTATTTTATGGGCCAATACTCAAGCGCTTTGAATGTAGGAGGCACTTAATAACTACTTGATGAATTATTTAAGTTTCACAGAACAAATATGCATCTTTTGTCTGAAATATTTTCCTTGAGGAAAGTGTTTTGGGGAGAAAATAAATCAAACTGTAAATTCAACTGGCCATTTTACAAGATTCAACCAACAAAATTTTCTGGCAAACACTAATTATATCAGAACTAATTACTAAAAAGAAAAAAAACTTATTTTTGAACTATTAAAGCTGCCACTTGATGGACATCAGTAGTGATTTATTAATGTATTTATTTTTGAACAAACACAGCTCATCAGTATTTCAATTGCATATCCATATTGGTTCTTCTAAACTTCTAGAACATTTTATTCTTTAATCCCCACCAAAAGAAAGCATGCATTGATATAAAATGGAAGTGTGGCTTATATGAAGTTTATCTAGTGAAGGTACTGACCGATTAATCATGTGAAATATCAACTCTGTCGCCTAGATGATTGAAAAACATTCCTTCCTGCATAATATCTCTTTGGATTTTGTTTGAACTGCTAGCCTCAAAACATCAGCTGGTGCAGTTCAGATAATTTTTCATTATAAAAATAATTATAGGCTAAACACAGTTAATAAAACATTAAGTGTAAATCTGAATATTTTAAAAGCATGTCCTTTCAGAAGTAGCTTCTAATGAATTTTGATGAAAATCCCATCATTATCTAACCCAAAATAAGTAGACATGCTTATTACAAACAATTGGGAGATTGATGAATTAGAAAAATAATTTTAACAAGGAAATCATGATTCTGGACACTTTGCTTCACAAATCTGATGAACAGAAAAGAGAAATGAATAAAATATAGTAAAATAGATTTCTTCTGAAATACATGTGTGTTTTGTCAAAATTTTAATCCATTTAAAGTTTGAGAATTATTCAACTATTTAAAATTCTTCAGTTTAGAAATTACTATATCTAGGAATTTCTAGGAAAGTAGAAATATCTCTTTATAGAAAAAGAAAAATGTGAAAGTTTTAAAGGATGATTCATCTTAACTACAAGAATGTGTAGTTTTTGGTTTTTTTCATTCACCTTGAAATGACTATGTTTAACATTCCTAGGTCAATTCAAGAAAATAACAACAACAATAACAATAATGAGCTAACTTTTATGCAGTATTCTTAAATAGCACCAAATATTTTATATATATATACATATATATATATATGTACATATATACATATACATATATATATATAATTGTCACAACAATTCTATCTGTGAGGCAGGGGCAGTTATTGTCCCCATTTTATAAAAGAGAACACCAAGGGTGAAGGACATTAAATGCATAGCTTTTAGAGTTTGAAACAGGATTCCAACTAAAGTCATCTGATTTGAAGTCCAACACACCATCTGCTGCTACACCTAGCTAAGAAAGTTAAAGTAATACTGTTTTTTTTTTTCCATCAGTAATCCTTTTTCATCTTCTTTACTCTCACTCCCACTGCTCCATTTTCAGGGGTCTACTTAACATGAACCAGTGATCTTATGCTATTTCCAGGTACCTAAGACTCCCATATTGGGATGGTGGGGTCTCCCAAGTGAGTGACCTGGCTTCCTCTGGTGTTTGCCATTGCTATGTAGCAGCCTCTATTACTCCTCCTTCTCCACACTTCTGTTAAAATTTACTAATCCTATTTTTTATTCCCTCAGGGATAAATTCAGTCTTTTCCAGGTGATCATTTTACCTATTTCATATACTAGTCTAGGGTATTGTACTAATAAAGTGTGAATAAAAATATTTTTCTTCTTAACTCCTTCCTCCCTCCTTCTTTTTCTAAGTAGTTTATATTTTCAAAGTTGCTTTCTTAACATAAAGTCTCTAACAGAGGCTTGGAAGGTCTTGGTCCTTCTGTGTCTAATCCAAAAAAGCTATTGATGATCATAAACCATAAAATGGGAAGGATAGCATTACAAAAGACTAGTAATGATCTTTTGAAGCCTCTACAGCTTTGTAGAAGACTTCAGACTGTCCACTCTATGTAGAGTGACCTTATTTTCTAGTCATACCATTAGGACTAGTGGTCTAATAAAGAATAAGCTTCTGGCAAAGCCTTATTAAAAGTACATTTTCTCTTCTTGACATCAAGACTATTGCAGAAAATCAGGGACATATGGTCTTTGTAAACATAGATGACTTTGTCATCTGCCTATGCTAGGGCCAGGTCAGTTCACAGCACATTCTTCTATTATCTCCTTCTAGATTCCAATATTCACATGAATATGAAAAACGGCTGACTGTCCTCAGGAGACAGAAGGGCCTGCACCTCATCCTCAATTTGCATTTGCATGACATTTGAATCTTTCCAAATCAGGCTGTTGTCATAAATGCAATTCTGCAGTGGGGTACAGGAAGCTAGGAGTCTCATGAGGGCACAGATATTTTTCATGACCATTCCCAAGCTCCTTGAGGGGAGCCTTAAACTATTTTTTTTCTTTCACAATAGTCTCCTATTACAATGATGGGCATGGAGGAGGCCATAACATTAATATTTATTGAATTGAATTGAAATGAGCTATTTCTAGAAACGGTATCCAGGCACTCCTGCCATAGGGACAGCTGTAGCACCTGTGTGGGGGGGAAGAATTTCTCTCACCCTGGCTTCTACAAACATCGCCCAGGCCAGCATATGTTTATACTAGTCTGGTCCTCCTTGCCTAACCCCCCACAGTGAATTGGCTTTCTTATTTTGATGATTCTAGTGCAAATGAAACAGAAACATATGGAGTAAATTTCCTAAAAAAATCACACATGATTTGACAAATGAATAGAAATGTTTGGCAAAATGTGTTTATAAGTCTCTCTTGCCTAAAAAGTTGGTGGAAAAATAACTGCAAGATGTCAAGAAATACAAGGCATGGCCTTCTTTACCTACCTTTGGCACCAAAAGATCAAAGACCATTAGTTTTAATTAATACAAAATTCTATACAAGCTAGGAGAAGGTTTCCTAGTCACATTCATCAAGCAAATCTGAGTAGTGTAAATGAAATATTCTCTCACTAGTGCTTTGGGATTATGAACAATTTGAGCCCTCTTTCAAATAGTGCCAAACTCCAAGAGAGAAATGCTACAATTCATACCCATATTTAGAGTAACAGAGGCATAGGTTTTCGGGAAGAATAAAATGTATTCCAGTGAAGATTGAAAATTTTCCTTTAGGCAAACTTCAGGAATATGTATATTTAATCTGATCAGTAAGGTTAGATTTAGGAATCTCTTGGAAACTGGGCCTAAATTTTAGCAGCACATTAAGATCTATTTGGGAATGTATGTACCTAAATTAGCATTGAATATATTTCATTTAATTCTTAATAGTATAGACTAAAAGTTCTAGTTGGTTTGTCCTTACCCTGAAGAGTTCACAGAATGGAATAGGCCTCTATCTCCTGTGCCCATATCAACAAAACAAGATTAGGACTTTTATGATGCTAGAACACATAAGTCACTTCAAGACCAACTCTGAAAGAGCCGACTTACTGACAAATCATACCATCAAATCAATAGGACAGGTGTAATCTCAAGTGACTTTACAGAAGACTTAACTCCTACAAAAGTGCTGGGACAGATACACCTATAATCCAGGCTATGATTCACATAAAACTTCAAAAAGAGATAACTTACAAAATAAGCATCCCAAATAATCCAAAGTATTTCTTTTCTCAGATTCCTATATAAATTTCATCAAACATCAAACCCTAGCTTCCTTCAAGACTCAGTGTCCAACATCACCTTTCTCAGGAGATGGTCCCTGCTCCCCCTACTCCAAGGAACTGGCCAGGTGTCATGTTGTTAGAGAAGGCTGTCCATTTAACAGTTTTTGACTCTATCAATAGCACCAAGAAACTTGGCAGGGACTACCAAAGTTTCTGACCTGTTCTGCAACTTAACTACTCCAATTAATCTCTTTACTTTCATCAAAATACTTAAGAAAATCCTTTGCAATTTAAGGCCAATAACTAAATGTCTATGCCAAGAAACATACAATCAGTGATTAGGAGCTGTTTTGTCAAGTTAAATTTTTTTAAAAGGATATATGTTAATAGTGAAGAAAAAAATATCCAGAGTCAGATGCCAGTTCCCCTCTTGATCTTAAGTCTTTGATATCTTCTACATCCTTTAATATAAAAGAAAGACAGTACCCCAAAGCTTATTTCTCTTTAAAATCTAGAACTCTGATTCCCTATTTGAGGTTATAGACTACAGTAAGGTTTCCAAGACATCACAGAATGACCATCTGGAAAGGTCTGAGGATCTAGTTTTGCACAGGTAGATAGAGGTCTTCATGGTTCCCATAGGATGTGAGCCCTACTCTTAGTCCTTTTATATCACCCTCCCCTCTTCCTAATTGTAAAGAGAGAAGAGGCCAACTGAACATAACTAAAGAAGCTAAAGATTCCCAAAGAAGGCTCTCACTTTTTCCCATGCTATAAATGAAAAGCTGCAGTGGTTCATGTTGGTATATCAGGATAAAGGAGAGTAAAAGAAAGAAACTAGATTCAAAAATAATTATATAGGCTAGGGTTTTAATCACATAATGTAGTTCTAATCTTGTGGTCAGAATATCCTTTAAAAATCTAATTTATCTCTTTTATTTCATTTTTAGGAGTAAGGATTGTAAATCTTTCATTAAGGGACATACAAACATACACACACATACACACAATGAGAACTATTTCTCTATAACAAACAAAAAGCGAAGCAGGGAGAGTGAAAATAGTGAAAACTGAGGCTAGGGATGAATTGGATTGGGAGAGGAAGTCAAACCAGTTAACAAAAATGGACCTGCCCCAATTTTTAGTACAAAAGCAGGTGGCCAGGTGAAGTTGCAGGTGGATATGTTATCATTATCTACTTTCAAATCTGCTTTAATAGCAGATAAAATATGATTTAATGAACAAAAAGTACCAGGGAAATCCCCACATACCTTCTACAAAGGGCAGATGAGCATCGAATTAAAGTCCTTTATTGGCAGTAATTATCAGTGATTCAAGAACCATCAATTATTGGTTATTTAACATCATCAAACAGAATTTTTTTAAAGGTCCAAATGCCCATTAGTCTTTCCTCCGTTCTGTTTTGTGGGGAAACATAAACAACCTAATATAATTGGGGATCATTAATTTGATTTGTATCCTATAGCATCATGGAAATAGTGACTGTCACATAGGGCATAGTATTTTATTAATTCCATATATTTGGGAAATGGATAGAAATGATAACATGTTTTCTAGGTTAGAAATCAACATGAAGCCCACACACTTGTAATTTCAAACCATTGGGAATAAAAATGGCAAATATTCAGAAGGCTGTTCCTAAGACATCAAAAAAAAAAGATGTTCCAAAATTTGGGGATGAGTTCATTGTCCATGAATCATAAACATATGACTTAAACTTCCTCAAAAATCCATGCTTAGAATTTAATGAAAGCTGCACTTGGCAAAATGTAGGATTGCTTTTGCCAGAGAGACAAGGTTTAAAGAATGGCTGAGATGCTTAGTTCACCATGGTGTATTTAGGAAGTGTCCTTACCTGTTAACCAAGCTCAAAAAAGAATTCAGTATCTTCATTTTTCTGTGAACCCGAATAGTAACCCAAAGCAGAGTACAAGAGATGGCTGTAGTCTGTCTATAGTTCTTACCCACTTTTTTTATCCCTTTTAAATCTAGAACTCTTATTTTCAATTTGAAGTAATAAACTACAGTAAGGTCTCTAAGAGGTTGCAGAATGAACCTCTGGAAAGGTCTGAGGTGATGGCTTTGCACAGAAAGATAGAAGTCTTCATAGATCACAAAGGATGTGAACCCTACTCTTAGGTAATTTTGTACTACCCTCCCCTCTTCCTTGCTGTAAAGAGAGAGGAGGCAAGTGGATGTAACTGAAGAGACTGACGATTCCCAAAGAAGGTTTTCATTTCTTCCCCAGCTATGGAAAAGCAGGTACAATGGTTCTAGTTGGTAGAGTGGGAAAATTAAGAGTAAATTTAAATATTCTAGATACCTAGAATAGTCATCTAGGTTTGCTTCCCAACCATTTAAGGGTAACTAGATTCTTGTCTGGAGTTAGCAAAAGCTGAGTTCAAATAAGGCCTTGGATATTAATTAGCTATGCAACTCTGGTAAAGCCACTCAAATCAGATTTACTTTAGTTTCCTCATCCATAAGATGGTGTTAATAATAGCACTCATTTCCCAAGGTTGTTGTGAAATAAGTGCTATATAATGTAATCATCACTCATTATTGTTGTTGGTGTCTATGACTGTGCCTTTCATTTCCTTCTATCTGCTTCCCATCCTCCACTGAAAATTACATGTCCTATAATTCTTTTTCTTGGGGCCAACTTCTATCCTATTCCCTTTCTGAGGGATGAATTAGAATATATGATAACTAAGGTAAGTTAGGAATCCTGTGCAAATATCAGGAGACTAACAGGGATTTTTACTTTTCAAAGTAACAAACACATTTTAATTGTGACTTTTTAGGGGAAGAAGTACCCCTTCTTCAACTAGATTAGCATTTCTTAAATAATTCCTATGTGTATGGCAGTGTGGTGGGCAGGTAGAAATCCTATGTCAGAATCAGTACCACCTGAATTAAAATCATTCCTCAGACACATACTGTTTATGGGACCTTAAGCAAGTTACTTAACTGTTTGATGCCTAAGGCAACTCCTATGGCAAATTTAAGAACAGTTACTTATTTGAATTGATAGCAGGAATTTCCTCACTGGGTGTTGTATACACTAATGAAATCACAGATCCAGACCACAAAGTTTGGACTGGTTCCAACTGGGGTGAAATTGAAGGAAAGAAAAGCTGGTAGAAGGCTATTACAATGATTCAGAAGGATAAAGTGATGCACCTGAGTCAGGAAGATCTGAGTTCTAATCTAGACTTGGATACTTACTAACTTTATGATCTTGGTCAAGTTATTTGAGCTCCATCTCTTTTAGTTTTCTCATCTGTAAAATAAAGCTAATAATAGCTTGTTTCCTAGACTTATTATGAAGGAATAAAATAATTAGAACAATATTTGTAATGTTCTCTACAAACGTTAAAGTGATATGAAAATTACTAATATCACTATTATTTACTATATATACCTAGATGAGAAGTAATGAGAGTCTAAAACAGAGTGGCATATGATTAAGTGAAGAGGAAGGAATAGATGCAATAACTAGTAAGGCTGAATCAACAGATTTTGGCGGCAAATATATGACAATTTGAGAAGTAAGGGAGAGAAAAGAATTAAAGGTGACTGAGTTTTCAAATCTAAATGATTAGATTGACAACATTTTTTTTTGGAAACGTGACCACCAGTAACCGTTATTAACTATTATAGATGACATGATATTTCAAAGCTTGGAAAACATTTTCCCAAATACTATTTAGTTTAATCTTCACAGAAGCCTTGTTGGTAGATGCTATTGTTAGTTCCATTTTATGGACATGGAAACTAAGACTAAACAAATTAAGTGCTTTGCCCAAGCTGACAAATCTCGGGAAGCCTAAGAGATAGTATTCAAAGTTAGGTTTTTCTGATTTTTGCATCGGTCCCAGAAGATGATGTCTTTTGTCTAGTGAGTTTGAGGTGCTAGTGAAAAATGCACAGAAACAGTTTGAACATGAAGAACTAGAGCACAGAAGTGAATCCAAAGATAGAAATATAGATCTAAGAGTCATTTTCATAGACTGGATCTTTTGAATCATAGGAGTACTCAAGGAAAAGAGGTGAGAGAGTGAAGGAGAAAGCTTATTCCTAATGATGGCAATGTCAGGTATGTAGAAAGGGAAGTAAAAGCTATAGTAAGAAAGTGGAAGGAGTATTTGATACTGGTATCTTTAAGCACTCTTCAAATTATAGTGTATAAGGAGACAGCTATTTGGTCTATGAGTTAGTGCTTTCTTTTCAATCCATATTCTTTTTCTTAGCTAGATCATATGCTTCCAAATGGCATAGACTATTATTCTTAGTACCTAGTATAGGGTTCTTCAGGTGGTAGATGTTCTATAAAAGCCAATTAGTAAATAGCTATTGTGGGTGATAGGGATGATGAGTTATTACATCTTGATGCTTGTATGGACTCTATATAAGGCCTTCTTTTTGCTAGTCCTTGAAAATGGAAGGTGGGAACTGAGATAGATCATGAATATCTAAACTATCCTAGAGAAACCTATGGCCTCTTCCAAGGCATTAAAACATTACCTACCCTCACCTTCCACAAGGTCTCCTGATCTCCCTTAATGCTAATGCCTTCTGTCTGAGATTATTGTCAATACTATCTTGTTTGTATATAGTTGATTGCATGTTGTCTCCTTCATTAGAATTTGAACTCCCTAAAAATAAAAACTGTTTTTGCTTTCTTTGTATCTCCAGCACTTACACATTATTCCTGGCATATAGTAGGAGCATAATTGCTTGGTGATATGATTATATCTTTCACTAGCTTCTCTTAATTTAGAAATCTGAATTGTGCCAGCCAAGCAGGGATTAATTGAGGTTTTTTCCTTTGTAATACTTGAATTATTGAATATTTGAATTGAATAGGTGGCGTTAGAAAAATCTACTATGAAGGGCAGGATACTGTAGTATCAACAACCCGTATTTTTCAAAGATTTCTTTTTTGGAGAAGGTAAGTACTTTACTACTTTTGCTGAATCAAATCTAAACCATACTTATACTTTAAAACTAGAGTAATCCCCACTTCTTCCAAGAAAGTTTCCTGGATCACTCCAGTCCACACTAATTGTCCTTCCCTGAACTGTGACAGCACTTAGTTGTCCATTAGTATTACACGGTTTAGTATTTAACTGTTCTTTCATTGTTACATGTAGGTTAATTCTCTTTCCTCCACTTAGGGTGAGGATCTTATCCTTCTTTTAAATCCTTCCCCTGCATATAGCTCAGTGTTAAGCAAATAGTAGGCACTCAGTAAACACATGTCAATTGTTGATTGATTATTTGGAAGAGGTTTTTGTAGTGTGAGCAGCTTCTGTCATTCTAACATCTTAGACAGGCTACTACCGGAAGGACAGAGTTCACCAATGAAATCATTAACCATTTGTAGAGCAATCACCAGAAACTGGCAGAGAGCACTATGTACTCATAGAAATAGTTTATAATTTATGAACACTTTAAGATTTACAAAGTCATTATTATCCCTACTTATTGATAACTTATTGAGGCTCAGATAGGCTAACTTTCTTGATAGTGGCCATATATCTAAGAAGCATAAAAATATACATTTTGTTCAATGATCTAGGCCCTTAGTCTTCGCTTTCTTTTTTTTTAATTGACCTCTTTTATGTTTATTTAATTGTACTTTAAAATATTTTACATTACATACCCCAATCTTCCCAGCCCTAGTCCTTGGAAGAAAGAAGACTGTGAAAGGACAATAACAGTTACATCTTAAATCTCATGATGTATGTCTCTTCCAAAGAAAGAAGTATAATTCAACTTTAATGCTCCAGAATTAAGATTAGAAATTACCTGGATCAATGTGATGTCTTTCAATGGAATTTTCTTTATATTTTAATGGTTATTTTGTAAATTGTTCTATTGGTTCTGCTTATTTTGCTGTTTCAGTTCATATAATTTTTCTTAAATCTCTCTGAATTTTTCAAGCTCCATTTCTTACAGTATAATTAATTATCCTTATATTCATATATGACAATTTCTTCAGCTATTCACTCACCTACAGGGATCCTTTCTATTTTCAGAATTGTTTTACTTATAAAAGGAGGGGAAAGAATAAGCAGTTTTTCTCAATATTAAGAATAAGAATTTAATAAGTTACTGCTATGTGCCAGACATTGTTAAGCACCTTAAGAAGTATTATCTTATTTGGTCCTCACAACAATTTTACAGCTGAAGAAAATAGAGGTTAAGTGATTTGCTTAGGATTACAGAACTAGGAAGTATCTGAGGACAGATTGGAACACAGGTCTTCCTGACTCCAAGCCTAGGAATCCATCCACTTCATGGCCTAGTTGCCTTGATGAGAAATCTAAATGCACAGATGATCATAGTCTCACAGTTGTTTGATGGTAGAGCCAATTCTAGAATCTAAATCTCATTCTAGTATTGTTTCTACCACACCACAATAATAACTGTGATATGTTTTTCTTAATTCTGCCAGTCTTATTCCCCTCTGGGCTAGGATGTTTTATTTGTTGGGAACATTGTGAATAAATGCTTTTTGAATTCCAGAGTATACGAGGGCAGTGTAATTAGGGTGGGATTTATCCAGTGAAGTTTAGAAGCAATAGATAAATGTTGTCTTGGATGTTTACTAAATGCTTTTTGAATTCCAGAGTATATGAGGGCAGTGTAATTAGGGTGGGATTTATCCAGTGAAGTTTAGAAGCAATAGATAAATGTTGTCTTGGATGTTTACCTTTTACCTTTTGGTTTCTGATTATATATTAATGTCAAAGATAATTTTTCTCCTGCTCATAATGACATATATCAAAACAACAACCTATTGAGGATATTGTTGCTGATTTTTAAATTAATTATTTTTTCTTGAAATTGTGATTTGAGAAATGTCAATAGATGGCATATTGAAAGATCACTATGGATGGGGGGGATGGATTTCATGATAAACCCCATCAATGACACTTCTTTTTTTTTTCTTAATAATTTTCAAATAAAAGCAAAAATAGTTTTCAACATTCATCTTTGCAATGCCTTTTGTTCCAAATTTTTGTCACTCCCCTTCCCATCCCAAGAAAGTCAACAATCTGATACAGGTTAGAAATGTGCAATTTTTCTAAATTTATTTCCATATTTGTCATGCTAAGCAAGAAAAATCAGATCAAAGGAGGGAAAAGCATGAAAAAGAAAAAGAAAACAAACAAACAGCAGCAACAACCAAAACTTGAAAATACTTTGATCCATATTAAGTCTCCATAGTTCTCTTTCTGGATGTAGATGTCACTTTTTATCACAAGTCTATTGACAGTGTCTTGAATCACCACACTATTGAAAAAAGCCAAGTTTTTGACATTCATCTTTGCAAAACTTTGTTTTACATTGTTTCTCTCTTTTTCTTCTCATTGCCCTCCTCAAAACAAGCACCTAAATTTAGGTTAAACATATAATTTTAAACATTTTTCCATGTTTGTCATGCTGTACAAGAAAAATCAGATTTAAAGAGGGAAAAACATGAGGAAAAAACAACAACAATGAAGATGGTGAAAATATTATGATTTGATCTACATTGAGTCTTCATAATTCTCTCTTTTGATGAGGATGAATGGCATTTTTTGAATGAACCCAATTTGGCATTTATGTTGATCTCTATGAATGAGATAGAATATTATTGTGCTGTAACAAATGATGAGGAAGATATTTCAGAAAAAATATGGGCAGTCTGATATAAGGCTGATGCAAAATGAAGGCAGCAGAACTAGGAAAACATTGTATACAGTAATAGAATATTATTATGATAATCAACTGTGAAAGAGTTAGCTATTAAGATCAATAAAAATGATCTATGACAAACACAAAGGACTCATAATGAAAAAAATGCTAACCATCTCCACATGGAAAACAGATGAACTTCAAGTGAAAATTGAAGGATATTCTTTCACTTAAAAAACATATAATATAGCTAATATGAAATATGTTTTACATGACTTCTCATGCATATGGACATTGTATTGCTAGCTTTATCAATGGGTCAATGAGTAATGAGAAAAGGAGAGAATTTGGAACCAAAAATAAAAATTAAAAAGAATTAACATAAATTTTAAAATAAAAGCAATATCCATCCTAATGAAGAACTAGAACTGCCCTAGAAGTAAGTTCCCATCGAATAAGTGGATCTTATTAGAAAAAAAATGACCATCTTTGAGAGTAATTGCTATGTTACAACAAGAGTTGACTTCTGCTTTACCTTGTAGGCAATTTGTGAGGATAATTGCATAGTTGTATACCGATGCACTTTCCTACTGAGGCTCTGAGAACAAGATGGCTGCTGAACTCACTTTGCTGAAATTCCAAAGTTATTAAGATTACATCAAGTTCTGTTGCAAATGGGTAATAGCACCCTTCTGGGAGAAATTTCCCTTTTTTATTTCATGGAGATATTGCAAAAGTATCTTAGGAAGGCACTGACATGCCACTAGCAGCCAATGTCCAATGCATTAATACTATTAACTGTGAAGATGAAGGTCCTTGGTGCCTTGTAGGCAACAAGATTTTGGGAGCCATTCTTTGTAGGATGCACTTTCATGTTGAACAAATTAAAGATTTGCAACACTTGGGGGAAAATAGATGTTCCATTGTTTTGTTTGTTAAGTTGTTTTTTTAAGATTTAAAATACAATTTTAAGATTTAATTATCAAAATGACCCATTAATACTTCCCTATTTTGAAAAAAATGGATAAAAAAGAAAATAGTAAATTTTTGAAAGAAAAAATGCATCTGGAAAATATTTTTAAAATTGTTTTGATTGCATGCTTCTACTTCAAGGATGTGTAGAAGGAGTCCCTTCACCTTTGGAAATTGTGACCTTGTGATCTTAGTAGATGGCATAGCAGAATGAAATTATCACAATGATAAAATTAGAAAAATTAGAGAAAAACAATAATTATCACTATCATTAAATGAAATCAAATTTTCATAAACTAACAATATTATAATTATTTACAAATAAAATAAGAAAAAACCTCATATGTTAATAATAATACTTCTAAGTGAGATATTGAAGGACATGCCTGGCAAAAGTCAAAGAGAACCTCAATATTGAGGCTAGTCCAGGAGACTGTGGCAAGGATTTTGGATGGACGCGGAGTACTTGATGGCAGCTAAGGAGACAAAAAAGGGGCTAACCACTGAAAGAATATACAACCTGGAGTATCGACTTTTCTCACAAACACTGTTTTGATGAGGATTCAAAGGCTCAGTCTCTCCAGTTGTGGAAGAAGAGTGATGGAAACAGAGGGCAGGAGATATACAGTAATATGAAGCCTGTTCTTTATAGCAGAGCCTCTGACAGTGCTAACAACTTAGCCTCCAGTAGGGATCCCTATATATAATCTCTACAGTTATCTATTGGCTAACTTAGAATTGGCATTTAGAGTTCTTTTATAGATTAGTGACATATTTTCCAGATTTTTGTCAAGGAATTAGGATATTACAAGGAAGAGGTAATATCACTTCATTTGGACTCAGTGATTATAACACCTTAATTAAAAATATATTCTTGAGGCTAGAAGAGATAAAAATACGATTATGTACTCACTGAAAAAATATCCTTAAATATAATTCATTAATAATAACAACAATAACAGAACAATACATTGTATTGGGTGTAAAGTTTAGATTAGACATGATTATTACCTTAAATATCTCTCAAGCTGAAAGGGAAATAAGACTTCAAAACAGACCACACAGTGTCACATAATTGGTTTTAGAAAACTGCAGATGAGGCTACTGTGAGGTCTGAGTGGAAAAGTGCTGACCCATACATACATGTGGCATACCAGTTAAATCCTAAAGATAAGATGAGGCTTTCTGAATGTACAACATTAATAAGTCACATAGTACCCAGGGAGGCACCATAGCAAAGGACTCTTGAATCCTCCAGAAAACCTAAATTTAAATCCTGCTTTGACATATACTAGCTATGTGAGATAGAGTAAGGTCATTTAACCACTCAGTACTAGAGGCAACTGTTTAAGAGTGTATTCTAAGAGTAAAAATTATTGATATGAATTAATAGAAGTAGTGTAACTGAATGGGGCATGGAATCATAGATTGGTGGGGAAGTAGTTGATAGGAGAAATAATACCTATATCCAAAGCCAGTAGACAATCAATGGCTAGCTGTTCTTATTGAAAACAAGATATTTATGAAATTTGAACTTGCCTGAGCTTTTCAACAGCTAGTTGCTGGTTATATTACTGCTAATATTAAAACAGTTATCACTGCTTGAGGATTATTCTGAAATTAACATCAACAATATGAAATTTCTATTTCAGAATTTCCTAACAAATTAAAGGACTTTACTATCCATTAAAAATTCTGATTGCATATTTCTCTTTTATCATTCAGTCACCTATTCAACCTAAAAATTTAAGATCTTATTAAGCCTTTCCCAAAATTTATCTTCTGTTGATCTTATGACCAAGACTTTTTCACAATTTGCCTATAATCTTAAAAATGAACCGATAAATATTTAATTCTGTACTATCTGCCTTATTATGTTTTGTTAGTTTGATGTAAGACTTTTCTGACATCCTTCTTAACAAAACTCAAACATGACTAACAGCTTAAGAAATCAGGTTGGTTTGGGTCTTTAGCTAGGTGTAGCAAGTATGAACATTAGAATGTCATGGAGGTCTTTCAGAAAACATCAGTATGAATTATCTAAACATAAAATAGGAGAGAAATCTCATAATTATTCTATAAGGCATTCAGCACATTATTTTGACCATAATATTAGATACAAGATACCTATTGTAATTGAGATTACGGTAATTCACTTGAATAAAATGATTCTAAGAATTGTCTGATAGCTTAGAACTGATCATGATATTTGAAAGACTACAAATAACTATAATATCTATTAGATTATTTGGGCATCACTGGCCAATGGCTCTATGAAATATGACCAGGAAGTCCTGGTCAAGAAAAATATTGATTTTGAAGAGCTAGTTTAAGGGAAGAACTTTTCTGAAGTGTATTTTTCAAAATGGTTTGAAGTGGTATTAGTGATTCCAGACTTTTGTTGAAAAAAATCACAACTCTAAGCTAGTTATTTTAAATACAAAGATCCTCCTAAATCACTTTTTGATGGGATAAATAATGGCTCTCCACTTGCCTATGATGACAAGAGGGCCCTTATTAAGACTTTCATTATTTCTCATCACCCAGGGAATGGATTATCAGGCTCAAATTATACTCTAGATTAATACAGATGGCCTAAGGAAGATTATTGAAGAACATAGACCAACAGAACTTATCAAATATTTCATCACCCAGCTTACTGTGTTATATTTTACATAACTCTCTAAAAGAGAATGAGGCTACTGGATGTGATGATTAAGGTGTCATTAGTGATAATGGAGAGAATATTTTCTATAGAATGTTAGCAGAGGAAGTCAGATTGTAAGGATTTTGTAGTGAGAGTGACTGAGATTTACCTAACACATAACACTTTTTCTTTTTTTAAAAACATTTTCACTTTTCTTATATATTTTTTCCTTATTGGCAATTGTTTCCTTGTTGTATTAGTATTAACCAAACTTCTTTCTACCTTGTTTTCTTGAATTCATGACTAAATTTGTGTCTACCCTCTTTATCCTTATAAGGCAAGTATTCACATAGTTTCATTGCTTTTTTATCTGTTCTTACTCCATTCATGATATAACCATAAGAGTTGGTCTTTTCTAGGAGATGGGTTGGATAGATGGGTTAAAGCCACTGAGATTGAGTTTTGAGGACTGCCATATATAGTCTATAATAGAGATTGACTGATAGAATGGTCTAACTGTTGACCAGTGATAGAGTAATCCTTACCACAATTGTAAGCAGCAATTCATTCATGTTTGTTTGAGATTAACTTTTTGGAAAGAAATAGTATGGCAGAGTGGATCAAGCATGGGATTTAAAAATCAAGATTTGAGTACCACTGTCGACACTTAAGAGACATGTGATCACAGACAAATAATTTTAATTCTCAGAATCCCGTCACTAGAGTGAGCATAATAGCACATGCTTTTTGTCTTAACTGGTTTGTAATGAGTATAGAGCTTTGTGAAACTTAAAACATTATGGTAAATGTGAATTTCATTTGTTATAGATATACTTCCTAACAAGTAATCAGGAGTGTAAAAAGGAAGAACCAAAAATTCCTCTTTGAATTTCCAAACTAATTATATGGAATCATCTCATATTTCTACATATACTGATACATTACTATAGAACTGACCTAGAAAATAATATTTTTTCCTGATCCATAGCATCATAGACTTAGAGAAAGACAAAGTCATGTAATATAATGAGTTCACTTTATAGATGAGAAAGCTGAGGTCCAGAAAGATGAAGTGATTTTGCTAAGATCATACATGTGCAAAGTATCAGACTTTCTCTTCTCGAGAGAATGAGTAACTAGATGTGTTTATTTAGGTGTCATTAATGATCATGGAGAGGATATTTTCTGTAGAATGTTGGAGGAAAAGCCAGAATATAAGGAATTTATAGTGAGACTTATCTAAGATTCACATACTTTTAATTTTTAATATTTTTACTTTTTTTTTTACTTTTTATGCTTTTTTCCTCATACTTTTATATGATAGACCAAAGGAAAAATATCTGTTAAAAATGGATACATTGGAACAGCTAGATGGTGCAATGGATAGAGTACTAGCCCTGAGGACCTGAGCTCAAATCCAGCCTCAGACACTTAGCACTTACTAGCTGTGTGATCCTGAGCAAGTCACTTAACACCAATTGATTCACAAAAACAAAAACAAAACAAAATAAAAGTACATATATATGTGTGTGTGTGTATATACATACATATATATATGTATGTATGTATGTATTAGATTTTAATCCAGCTTCTTTAACTCTTCCATTTATAAACCACATTGCCTCCTGGAATAGGAGTGTGACTGGAAAGCATGAGAAGGACAGATGTTATGTTTGCCAGAGGACACTCTTGTACAATGTTAGTGTTTTGTTATTTTTTAGTTCTTTTGTTTGTGTATGCTGCAGTGGTTTGGGGTTGGGGTTTGCCCAGGGTAGTTTTGTAGAACTAAAGCACTATCATGCTGTAAGATTCCTTATTCCTGGCCTGTTTTCACTGTTACCAACAAAACAATACTCTGGGCTCTTTGAAACAAGATGTGCAAGACATATGACAAGACTCTGTGTCCAGTACATGATGTCAGGAAAAAATCTAGACCTCTCTTCAAACCCGGTCCTGTCCATAATGCTTCAGATAACCTCTACCTCTGCCCCAACAGCCTGCTTATCCCTCTGGCAATACCTCTATTACTATATCCTTTATTTCCAGCTGATGAGTTCCTTCTTCCAAACCTCCACTTGAGAAATTCATACATGTTGTCAGATTCCCTTCAAACCACGATTAGCCTATGGCACCGCATATGCATCTCCACTTCCCTCCCACTTTTCAATTGTTTTATGTGCACTGCCTTTTCTCCAATTAGAATATAAACATAGCAGGAAGAGGTAGAAGAAAATAAAATATTCACCATAACTACAGCATATAAAAAGTATCTGGAGTCCACTTATCAAGACTTATACAGCAATTGCCTGAACATAAGTGCAAAATAGTTTATAGAAAAACAGGAGATTTATTTCTGGTGCAATATTGTTTTGTCAATATAATAAAATGTCAGAGATAGAAGATGGATAGATATAGAGATAGATACACATTACTAATAATAAAATTTACCTGAAGCAACAAAAGGTAAAAAATCTAAAGGGAAATAATGAACCAAAGTAGGAAAGAAAGAGGCTAATTAATAATCAGATCTCAACTCTCTTACAAAGCAGTAATTATCAAATTATTTGGCACTGGTAAAAACAACAGAAAAAATAATTAGATGTACAAATTAGAAATATGATAGCCATAGCCCAATAAATATAGTAGCCCAGTGCCTGATAAGACTTAGGAGCTCAGCTGCTGGTATACAGATTTAACAAAAACTTCTTAGTTAACAAGAAATTAAGTTTCAGTTAACCACTCATGCTAAACTCTCAATAAACAACAAATAAATACAGATCCTAAATATACAATATTATGTCACAAACAAATTAGAAGAAAAAGGGAGGAGTTATCATCTACAATGGTGGATAGGTATAAAGTAGTTGACAAAAGAAGTAATCAAAAGTATCATAGGTGATAAATAGACATTTTTGATTACATAAAATTGAAAAGATTTTGCACAAAAATCCAATGAGGTTAAAATTAGTAGGAAACTATAATGGCACTAATAATAAGAAATAATAAGAAAAATCTAATTTTTAAAATGATGTTCCATTGCAGTCAATATTTTTTGCAAAATTGACTTAAGAAAAAGATTGTTAGAGGAATTTGGGTAGGCAGGCATAATAACACATAGATGATAGAACTGTGATATTAGTCCAACCATTTTAGAAAATAATTTATAGTACTTCTGGCCAAGATGGCGTGGAGGCAGACAGCTGCTTGAGCTCTGCATTTTCTCTCAGAACTTACTTCATGACAAGCCTCAGAGTTAATGCTTGACCAGAAAGGAAACCAAGAGAAGGCATCCTTGAAATTCTCCAGAGAAGGTCTGTGTTTGCTCGGGGGAGGGTCGAACAAACTGGGCACAGACTGAGGGCAGGCAGCCAGAGTGAGACAGACAGCTCACACAGCTCAGACCTGAGGGGGGAGGGGTACGATCTCTGCCATTTCTGCAAAAAGACTTTTACCCCAGTGTGGATATTTCATCTTGGCAGCAAGCCAGGAGCAGGGAGAGGGTGTAAACACCGGAGGTGAAGATTAAAACCCTGGAAAGCTTGCGGCTCTCGGAACTGGCTACCCCCAACCCCCACCTGGAGTGACTCAGCGAATTCTCAGAGCCTCAGAGCGCAGACTCAGCGCAGCCATCGTTGTTCTGTTAGTGGCTCTCTGCTGCCCTACCCCCAGTCTGTAGAGGAAGCCCATTAACACCATCCAGCCCCATCGCCCCAAAAACAGACCAATTGTTTCTCTTGTCAATTTGTTTTCTTCCATTCCGCTCTTGACAAAATGAACAAAAAATTCAAAAGGGCTCTAACCACTGACAGCTTCTGTATGGAGAGAGAGCAGATTTCAAATACTGAGGAGACTAAAAACAGACTGTCCCCAGAGGAATCCCCTAAGGGGGATATGATCTGCTCCTCAATACATAAGACTCTCATAGAGGAAATAAAAAAGGCTCTCACAAGAGAGCTAGAAGAGAAATGGGAAAAGGAAAGGGAAGCTTGGAAAGAGAGCCTGGAGAAGTTATCCAGAGTGGATAAAGAGATCAAATCATTGAGAAACAAAATTAGTGAATTAGAAAAGGCAAACAACTCCAAGGAAAACAGGATTAGTGAGCTGGATAAAGAGATCAGCTCTCTAAAAAATAAAATGGATAAAATGGAAAAAAAAAAATTCCATGGAAGATAAAAACACAATTGGACAATTACAAAAAGATATAAAAAAAGTGAGTGAAGAAAATGCATCATTGAAAATTAGACTGGAACAAGTAGAAATGAATGACTCAAGGAGAAACCAAGAGGTAGTCAAGCAAAACCAGAGAAATGAAACAATTGAAAAGAATGTCAAGTACCTTATTAGAAAGATGACAGACCTGGTAAACAGATCCAGGAGAGGCAATTTGAGAATAATCGGACTCCCTGAAAAATGTGAGAAAAAAAAGAGTTTGGACACTATTTTCGAGGAAATTATTAAAGAGAACTTCCCAGACGGTTTGGAAACAGAGGGTAAAATAGACATTGAAAAAATTCATCGATCACCTACTGAAAGGGACCCTAAAATCAAAACGCCAAGAAATATAGTGGCCAAGTTCGAGAACCATCAGACAAAGAAAAAGATATTGGAAGCTGCTAGAAAAAAGCAATTCAGATATGGAGGATCCACAATAAGGATAACTCAGGATCTAGCAGCATCCACATTAAAAGAATGAAGGGCCTGGAACATGATATTCCGAAAGGCTAAGGAACTTGGTATGCAGCCAAGAATAACTTACCCAGCAAAAATGAGCATCGTTTTCCAGGTAAGAAGATGGACATTTTTTTTTTATTATATATATATATATATATTTTATAATATTATCCCTTGTATTCATTTTTCCAAATTACCCCCCTCCCTTTATTCCCTCCCCCCGACGACAGGCAATACCATACATTTTACATGTGTTACAATATAGTCTAGGTACAATACATGTGTGCGAATATCATTTTCTTGTTGCACAATAAACATTAGAATCCGAGGGTACATGCAACCTGGGCAGACAGATATTAGTGCTAACAATTTTCATTCCCCTCCCAGTGTTTCTTCTCTGGGTGCAGCTACCCCTGTCCATCATTGATCAACTGGAAGTGAGTTGGATCTTCTTTATGTTGAAGATTTCCACTTCCAAGGAAGATGGACATTTGACAAAATAAATGAATTCCATCTATTCTTGATGAAAAAACCAGACCTACATAAAATGTTTGATCTTCAAATACATAACTCAAGAGATTTCTAAAAAAGTAAAAAGAAATCTTGAGAACTATATTTCTGCCATAAAAATATGTAAAGGACATATGTATAATTTGTCCTAGAAACTAGAGGTGGAAAGGAAATTATATCATAAAAAAGTGTAAAGTGGTGGTACTACATATTGTAAAGAGGCAAAGGTAACCTATTATATCTGAGAGAAAGAAAGGAGGGAGATGAACTTAGTGTGTATCAATAGACATATTCGATTTATGGTGAAACTTTTTCCACTTCATTGAAAAGTGAAAAGGAAGGAGTAAGCTAAGGGGAAGGGAATACAGAAATTGTGAGGAAAAGGGGTAAAATAAGGGGAGGAACTTTAAGGTGGGAGAGAGATACTAAACAGGGAGGGCTGTGAAAAGCAAGTGGTGTTCACAAGTTTAATACTGGGTAGGGGGGTAATAGGGAAGGAAAGGGGAAAAGCATAAGCAGGGGTTAATAGGATGGCAAGCAATATAGAATTAGTCATTCTAACCATAAATGTGAATGGCGTAAACTCCCCCATAAAGAGGAAGCAGTTAGCAGACTGGATTAAAAGTCAAAATCCTCCTATATGTTGTTTACAGGAAACACACCTGAAACAGGGTGATACATTCAAACTAAAAGTAAAAGGGTGGAGCAGAATCTACTATGCTTCAGGCAAAGCCAAAAAAGCAGGGGTAGCCATCCTCATTCAGATCAAGCAAAAACAAAAATTGATCTAATTAAAAGAGATAAGGAAGGGCATTATATCCTGCTAAAGGGTAGCATCAATAATGAAGCATTATCAATATTAAACATATATGCACCAAGTGGTGCAGCATCTAAATTCTTAAAAGAGAAATTAAGAGAGCTGCAAGAAAAAATAAACAGCAAAACTATAATAGTGGGAGATCTCAACCTTGCACTCTCAGAATTAAATAAATCAAACCACAAAATAAATAAGAAAGAAGTCAAAGAGGTAAATAGAATACTAGAAAAGTCTGATATGATAGATCTTTGGTGAAAGCTAAATGGAGACAGAAAGTAATATACTTTCTTCTCAGCAGTTCATGGAACCTATACAAAAATTGATCATATACTAGGGCATAAAAACCTCAAAATCAAATGCAGTAAGGCAGAAATAGTAAATGCATCCTTTTCAGACCACAATGCAATCAAAATTACATTTAACAAAAAGCCAGGAGAAAATAGACCAAAAAAATAAGTATCATTCTTATACTAAAGAATGATTGGGTAAAACAGCAAATCATAGACATAATTAATAACTTCACCCAAGAAAATGACAATAATGAGACATCATAGCAAAATGTGTGGGATACAGCCAAAGCAGTAATAAGGGGAAGTTTTATATCTCTACAGGCCTACTTGCATAAAATAGAGAAAGAGAGGGCCAACGAATTGGGCTTACAACTAAACTTATTAGAAAAGGAACAAATTAAAAAACCCCAGACAAACACAAAACTTGAAATTCAAAAAATAAAAGGTGATATTAATAAAGTTGAAAGTAAAAAAAAAACTATTGAATTAATTAATAAAACTAAGAGTTGGTTCTATGAAAAAACCAACAAAATAGACAAACCCTTAGTAAACCTGATTAAAAAAAGGAAAGAGAAAAAGCAAATTGTTAGTCTTGTAAATGAAAAGGGAGAACTCACCACTAATGAAGGGGAAATTAGAACAATAGTTAGGAGCAACTTTGCTCAACTTTATGCTATTCAATTTGATAACTTAAATGAAATGGAAGAATACCTTCAAAAATATAGCTTGCCCAGATTAACAGAGGAAGAAGTAAGTAGCTTAAATAGTCCCATCTCAGAAAAAGAAATAGAACAAGCTATTAACCAACTTCCTAAGAAAAAATCCCCAGGACCAGATAGATTTACATGTGAATTCTACCAAACATTTAAAGAACAACTAACTCCAATGCTATGTAAACTATTTGAAAAAAATAGGGATTGAAGGAGTCCTACCAAATTCCTTTTATGACACAGACATGGTACTGATACCTAAACCAGGTAGATCGAAAACTGAGAAAGAAAACTATAGACCAATTTCCTTAATGAGCATTGATGCTAAAATCTTAAATAAGATATTAGCAAAAAGACTTCAGAAAATCATCCTCAGGATAATACACTATGACCAAATGGGATTTATACCAGGAATGCAGGGCTGGTTTAATATTAGGAAAACTATTAGTATAATTGACCATATTAATAATCAAATTAATAAAAGCCATATGATCATCTCAATAGATGCAGAAAAAGCATTTGATAAAATCCAACATCCATTCCTACTAAAAACGCTTGAGAGTATAGGAATAAATGGACTATTCCTTAAAATAATAACGAGCATATATTTAAAACCTTCAGTAAACATCATATGTAATGGCAATAAACTAGAACCTTTCCCTGTAAGATCAGGAGTGAAACAAGGTTGTCCACTATCACCATTACTATTCAATATAGTACTAGAAACTCTAGCCTTGGCAATAAGAGCCGAGAAAGAGAATCAAGGAATTAGAGTAGGAAAAGAGGAAATCAAATTATCACTCTTTGCAGATGACATGATGGTATAGTTAGAGAACCCCAAAGACTCTGCTAAAAAGCTATTAGAAATAATTCAGAACTTTCACAATGTTGCAGGATACAAAATAAATCCACATAAATCCTCAGCATTTTTATACATTACCAACACAATCCAACAGCAAGAGATACAAAGAGAAATTCCATTCAAAATAACGGTCGATAGTATAAAATATTTGGGAATATATCTACCAAAGGAGAGTCAGGAATTATATGAGCAAAATTACAAAACACTTGCCACAAAAATAAAGTTAGATTTAAATAATTGGAAAGACATTAAGTGCTCTTGGATAGGCCGAGCGAATATAATTAAGATGACAATACCCCCTAAACTAATCTATCTATTTAGTGCTATACCAATCAGACTCCCAAGAAACTATTTTAATGACCTAGAAAAAATAACAACAAAATTCATATGGAACAACAAAAGGTCGAGAATTTCAAGGGAAGTAATGAAAAAAAAATTAAATGAGGGTGGTCTAGCTGTACCTGATCCAGAACTGTATTATAAAGTAACAGTCACCAAAACCATTTGGTATTGGCTAAGAAATAGACTAGTTGATCAGTGGCATAGATTAGGTTCTCAGGGCAAGATAGTGAATAAAAATAGCAATCTAGTGTTTGATAAACCCAAAGATCCCAAATCTTGGGATAAGAATTCATTATTTGACAAAAACTGCTGGGAAAACTGGAAATTAATATGGCAGAAACTAGGCATGGACCCACATTTAACACCGCATACTAAGATAAGATCAAAATGGGTCCAAGATTTAGGCATAAAGAACGAAATCATAAATAAATTGGAGGAACATGGGATGGTTTACCTCTCGGACCTGTGGAGGAGGAAGGAGTTTGTGTCCAAGGGAGAACTAGAGACCATTATTGATCACAAAATAGAAAATTTTGATTACACCAAATTAAAAAGTTTCTGCACAAACAAAACTAATGCAAACAAGATTAGAAGGGAAGTAACAAATTGGGAAAACATTTTTACAGTTAAAGGTTCTGATAAAGGCCTCATCTCCAAAATATACAGAGAATTGACTTTAATTTATAAGAAATCAAGCCATTCTCCAATTGATAAATGGTCAAAGGATATGAACAGACAATTTTCAGATGATGAAATCAAAACTATTTCCACTCATATGAAAGAGTGTTCCAAATCACTATTGATCAGAGAAATGCAAATTAAGACAAATCTGAGATATCATTATACACCTGTCAGATTGGCTAAGATGATAGGAACTAATAACGATGAATGTTGGAGGGGCTGTGGGAAAACTGGGACACTGATGCATTGTTGGTAGAGTTGTGAAAGAATCCAACCATTCTGGAGAGCAATCTGGAATTATGCCCAAAAAGTTATCAAAATGTGCATACCCTTTGACCCAGCAGTGCTACTACTGGGCTTACACCCCAAGGAAATACTAAAGAAGGGAAAGGGATCTGTATGTGCCAAAATGTTTGTGGCAGCCCTTTTTGTAGTGGCTAGAAACTGGAAAATGAATGGATGTCCATCAATTGGAGAATGGTTGGGTAAATTATCGTATATGAATGTTATGGAATATTATTGTTCAGTAAGAAATGATCAACTGGAAGAATACAGAGAGGCTTGGAGAGACTTATATCAACTGATGCTGAGTGAAACGAGTAGAACTAGGGCATCATTATACACTTCAACAATGATACTGTATGAGGATGTACTCTGATGGAAGTGGATATCTTCAACATAGAGAAGAGCTAATCCAATTCCAATTGACCAATGATGAACAGAATCAGCTACACCCAGAAAAGGGACACTGGGAAATGAGTGTAAACTGAGAGCATTGGGTTTTTTTTTGTTTGTTTTGTTTTGTTTTGTTTTGTTTCTCTTCCCAGATTATTTTTACCTTGCGAATACAATCCTTCCTTTGCAACAACAACAACAAAATTCAGTTCTGCACATATATATTGTGCCTAAGATATACTATAAGATATTTAATATGTATGGGAATGCCTGCCATCTAGGGAAGGGGGTGGAGGGAAGGTTGGGAAAAACTCAGAACAGAAGGGAGTACAAGGGATAATGTTGTTAAAAAAAAAAAAACTACCTATACATTATGTACTGCCAAAGAAAATGTTATAATTATAAAAATCAATAAAAAAGGAAATAATTTATAACTACTAAAATGGTCACAATCTCTACCTACCATATGAGCCAGTTAACAGGTTTCTTATGCAATTCTTTCCAAAGAGATCAAAGAAAGAGACAATGGAAACATATAAAGAAAATTTTTCATGGCAGCACTCTGGAGTCTCTGAGAGAATCATCCTTCTCTTCTCATGGAGAGGTAAGGACTAGAGATGAAGAAAAAGACACATATTTTCAGACATGAACAATTTAAATTTTTGCATAATTACATTTTAATTTTTTTATTTTAAATACCATTGTTTTATGAATCATGTTGGGAGAGAAAAATCAGAGCAACAGAGAAAAAACAGGAGAGATTAAAAAAAAAACAACAACAACAACAGACAGAATAAATGAAATGAATGTAGCCCATGCTAATTCACATTCAGTTTCTTTATTTCTTTTTCTGACTCCTATCCAAAGTCTATTGGGATTGCTTTGGATCACTGAACCGCTGAGAAGAACCAAGTCTTTCATAGTTGATCATTGGCCATCTTGTTATTGTGTATAATGTATATCTAATTCTGCTTGTTTTGTTCATCATCAGTTCATGTAGATTTTTTCCAGGTCTTTCTAAAATCAGTTTGTTCATATATATCATAGAACAATAATACCACAACTTGTTTAACAATTTCCCAATTGATGGGCATCTATTCATTTTCCAATTCTTTGCTACCACAAAAAGAGCTGCTACAAACATTTTTGCTCATGTGGGTCCTTCTCCCTTCTTTATGATTCCCTTGGAATACTGACCCAGTAATGGCACTGCTGAATGAAAGGGTATGCAGTTTTATAGCCCTTTGGGGATATTTCCAACTTGCTCTCCAGAATGATTGGATCATTTCACAACTCTATCAACAATGCATTGGTGTGCCAGTTTTCTCCTCCAACATTTATCATTAAATTTGTCTTTCATCAGTGGCTAGAAACTGGAAAATGAATGGATGCCCATCATTTGGAGAATAGTTGGGTAAAATATGGTATATGAATGTTATGGAATATTATTGTTCCGTAAGAAATGACCAGCAGGATTAATACAGAGAGGCTTGGAGAGACTTACATGAACTGATGCTGAATGAAATGAGCAGAACCAGGAGATAATTATACACTTCAACAGCAGTACTGTATGAGCGTGTATTCTGATGGAAGTGGATATCTTCAACAAAGAGTAGAGATCTAATTCAGTTCCAATTGATCAATGATGGACAGAATCAGCTATACCCAGAGAAAGAACACTGGGAAATTAGTGTAAACTGTTTGAATTTTTGTTTTTCTTCCCAGGTTATTTTTACCTTCTGAATCCAATTCTCCTTGTACAACAAGAGAACTGTTCAGTTCTGCACACATATATTGTATCTAGGACATACTATAACATATTTAACATGTATGGGACTGCCTGCCATCTAGAGGAGGAGGTGGAGGGAAGGAGGGGAAAATTCAGAACAGAAGTGAGTGCACGGGACAATGTTGTAAAAAATTACCCATGCATATGTACTGTCAAAAAAAGTTATAATTATAAAATTAATTTTAAAAATTAAAAATTTAAATTTAAATTTAAAAAAATTGTCTATCATCTTATACAATCTAAGAAATGTGAGGAAGTACCTCAGGGTTGTTTTAACTTACATTTCTCTAATCAGTAATGATTTAGAGTATTTCTTCATATAGGTTGCTTTAATTATGTCATCTTAAAATTATCTGTCTATATCTTTTTACCACTTATCAATTGGGGAATGACTTGTATTCTTATAATTTTGACACAGTTATTTGTGTTTTAGAAATAATACCTTTAGCAGAAACATTGGTGGAAAGATTTTTTTCCCAGCTTTGTATTTCCCTTTAAATCTTGTTTCTGATGATTTTGTTTTTTTTTAATTTAATGTAATAAAAGTTGCCCATTTTGCCTTTCATAATATTCTCTAGTTCTTTTTTAATCATAAATTCCTCCCTTCTCCAAAGGTCTGATGAATAAAACTAGTTTTACTTTGTACAAGAGAGGATTTGGTATAGTAAGGGAAAATTTGGAAGAAGAGGTATGTAGTGAGAAAAAGGAGGAGGAGGAGAAGAGGGAAAAGATAGAGAAAAAGGAAAGAAGAAGAAAGGAATAAAAAGGAGAGGAGGAGGTGGACAAGGAGAAGGAGGAAGAGGAGGAAAAAAGAAGAAATTAACAATAATAAATTTAAATATGGGAAATTTCAGAAGCATCAAGGTGAGAGAGCTTTGGAAACAAGCTATACATGATGAGATTCATGGTTTCATATAATTCTCTTTTTATGTTCTTCAACATGAAAAAGTTCACTTTTGTTACTATTTGGCAAGTTTAGAATAAACAAAATAAATAGACAGATCTGTCCCCCTGAACCTCTAATTCCTGAAAAACACTATATATTAGGAATTTTAATTTATTTTTTGAGAGGAGTAGTAAAGAGAGGAAAAAAAAAAGGAACTAGAGGATGGAAAAGGAAAAGAAAGACAAAGATTTAGAGTTAAACATGGCATAGTGGAAAGAATTCAGGAATAATAGGGCCTTCCTAAGTCTTGCTATATGGGTAAACTTGGGAAGTCACTTGACTTCCCTCTTCTAAGTTTTCTCCTTTCTAAACTTATGTAACAGAGTTTGGAATAGATGGCCTTTAAAGGCCCTTCTGTCTCTATATCTATGATTCTGTGATATATTCTCTAAGAAAAAGTGTTATTCTCTTTTCTATCCCTAACTGAAAAGACTATAAGAGAAAGAAAAAAGAAGGAAGGAAGAAAGGAATGCAGAGAGGGAAGGAGGGATAAAAGGGGAAGGGAGGAAGAGAAGAAGGAAGGAAGGAACAAAGGGAAGAAGGAAGGGAAAGAAGAGGGAGGGAGGAAGGGAAAGGGGAGGAAGAGAATGATAATAAGAATTAATCTTATGTTTGGGATAAAACTTCACTTTGATAAAGTAAAACTTCAACTTAGTTCTTTTTTTTATTTTGTTTGTTTGAGCTAAAGGATTTTGGGAGGGCAATTAAATTTTATGACCTTTAATAGGTATAGAGAGGTGAATGAGTAGATAGCTAGGTAGATAGAAAAATAAAGATAGAAGCATTTATATGAGACAGATGATACCATTTAACACCATTAAGAAAAGAAACAGTATTAATGCTTCACAACAATCTTAAGAAATTGGAATATATTGTATAATACTGTCTGCATCTATTATTATAATTGTGAATATTACTTTGTTATTAATATTATTTAACATATCTATTGCTTTCTAATATTAAACATACATTGCAGTATGACATAATTCAATATGATCACAGTATATAATCTTATAAATGTATTGCTATGACCTCATTATTGATATTTGATTAAATATTTTTAACATTCATTTGAAATATAGGTTGGATTTCTTTCTCTTCTTTGTCCTTCCATGGTTTATTATTAATGACATATGTGTATCATTGAAATAATTTCTTAAAACTTTTTCTTTTTTATTGTTGTAGTTTATATAATGTAGGATTTAATTTTTCTTTGAATATTTGAGTGAATTATTAATCCATCTGATGCAGGACTTTTTTCTTTGGGAGTCCATTTGTACACTGTGCAGTTTTTTTTCTGGTATTTTTTTTAATTCTCCGTTTCTTGTTCTGTTAATGTTGTTATTTTATCTTTTGTGAACAATCTATTTCAATCTATTTATTGTATAATTGAGCAAAATACTTTGTAATAATTTACTTTCTCTTAATTTGTTGTAAATTCTATTTTTGTTTAACTTTCTATATTAAGAATTTGGTGTTTCTCTTTTAAAAAATTAAATTAGCGAACTATAGTTGCCCAATTTTTTGTAAAGCTCTTATTTTTATTTACTAATTCAATGATTTTTGCTGCTTTGTTACTTTCAATTTTCTTAATCTCTTCTTTGATTTTCTAAATATTTGTTAGGGTTATTTGATTTATTGCTTTTCTTGTTTTCAGTTGCATGATGACTTCATTGATTTTTCTTTCCTTCCTTTGCAGGTGAAAACAAATAGATAATATTTTCCCCTCTAAGGACCATCACTACATCCCAAAAAATTAGTATAATGCTTCGGTGTTTTAATTTTCTTTTAATAAAATTACTATTGTTTCTATGACTTCTTCATTTATAAACAATTTATTAGGATTAAATTATTTAGTATCCTTTTGTGTATGAATTCTTTTTCTCCTCAACTATCTTATATTGCTTAAAACTTTTGCTGTGGTTATTAACTAAGAACCTTTATGCATAAAGGCATTTTTTGGGATAGGATTACATGAACATCTGAAAAAAACACATATCCTTTTCTATTTCCATTCAGTAACCCACAGAGATTTCTCATATCTAAGTTTTTATAAGTTCTATTCAAATACCCTACTTTTTCCTCATTTTTTTAGTTGTCCAACTATATAATTCCCCCTCCACTATTTCTCTGTAAGAGGCATTCAAACTTTTCTTTACATACTTAGATTTTATATCATTCAATGAATATATATTTATTATAGATAATAGTTTGTCCATGGTACCTTTAAGTATAATATTATTTCTGTGTTAAATCCCTTTTGATTATATCTGTTTCTACTGCTGTCCTATATAAGATCATGGTTACTATCCCTACTTTTCTGTTTCCTAATTAGTTTGAAACTATTAAATTCTGCCCCAGATTTCTTTTTTTTTTTTTTTTGTCTTTTTGTGAATCTTTCTGCTTCATATATTTCTATAAAATAATGTACTGTTGGAGCTTCCTTTCTTCTTACATCTTATTAATGAGTACATCCCATTTCAATTCATAGTTATGACTGTGAAGTGTGCATTTTTCTCCATTATGTCACCTTAAATTTTTTTTCTTTCTTTGCCTTTTCCTCCCTTTACAAAAAACAAGCTGGTATCTAAACAGAATTAATTTGATCAAAACTAATGATTTATAATGGAAGGAATGTTCTTCTACTAACTACTCCTTTTCTATCCTCATTTACCCATCCTAATTCTTGAACTTTTTTTCTTTTGAAATTCCTGCTCATGATACACTCTCTTAAGTAAGAGTCTGCTTTGTCTTTGACTATTCCCTCTCCAACTTTACCTCTCTTCCTACTGCTGTTCTTCCCACTGCTGGGTCTCCCAAGTCGCAAGGAATCCTATTGTGAGTTCCTGTACTTCATGGAGCCACTAGCCCAGATAATCGTGAAGGATTTCCAGTTTTTTCATTTGATCTTATTTTGGCTTTTCTGACAGGACAATGCATTTTCATTTTCTCTCTGCCTTCTTCATATGGTCTTTGGCTGGATAAAAAGCTAACTGGTGCTTTTCTTTAAATTTCTTTGTTATTTTTCAATCAAGCATTTCTTCATGTTATTTTTGGGGTACATGTGGGTAACCTGGCCTCTTCTGTAAATTTTCATGCTGCAAGCTTAACTGGAATCAAATGTTGTCTCCTTTACATCTAATTAAAGTAAATGGCAGCTCCACGGTTTGCCCTATATGACCCCATCATTCAGCGCAGGAGCAAAATTAGAGCTCAATGTGCCTGTCTTTATTCCTGTCCTGTGTCCACCAGGCTGCTTTCTCTGATACATCTTTCCTCATGAAAGCATCTCACAGCCTTTTCTCCCCATCAATAGTCTCAAAGTTCTCCCCTCATACTGCCTTCTTTTTTTGACAGCACATGTAAACACAATTCGTTTTCTTTTTCTTAAAAAAGAGAAAAGAAAGCAAGTTAGTTAAAAGAGGGGGGTAGATGGGGACTTTGGTGAAAACGAATGAGTATTGCCAGACTTCTGACAACCTCCTTTATCTCTAGTTCTTTCTATCTTGACTGACACTTGACTTATCAGGTGTGGAAAAATTTAGACTTGGAAAATGTGCACTATGTGCACAGTGGCCTTTTATCCTCAGCTCCCCTTTTTCTATGACATAGAAAAAGTGTTTTTGCTTATGGCAAAGAAAAAAAAAATCCCTGAATTGTTGATAAGTGACTTTTTTTATCTTCTCCTTGATATTGACACAATGCAGGAAAGCCAGTTGTTATATTTTCTAGTTTTTCTTTCCTCTCATTGATCACTACTTCAAGAAATGCAAACCTATGGGACTTCACTTCACTATCAACTAAGGATGCCACCAACACTTTTTTGCAGATGTGATAATATTTATAAGCAATATTATTTTGCAATCTTTCAGCAAATGTCTTATGAATATAGCACCCAAAGATTTTTTTTGTGGACCTGCAGAGGATGCTATAAATTAGCTTTTGTTTATCCAAAGTGGAAGATGAGCACCTCAGGGCAAATTAATGGAAATTCTAAGGATGCCTTTAAGGTGAAAAGACACATCTATTAAGAAAGAGTTCAGTAGAAGGAGGTAAAGACAATAATAACAACTGGTTACTCCTATGCCCAGAATGCTTTACCTCTGAATCTCTACCTCTTGAAATCCAATTTTTGTTTAAAGACTCAGTGCCACCTCCTTCAAAAGGATTTTCTGATTTATACCAATTTTTGTTAGTATTCTCACAAATCCACTTAATCATTTTGTCTCTGTCTCTCTTTGTTCCTCTCTCTCTTTTTTCCTGTTTGCTTTTTTCTCTTTCTCTGTGTCTTTGTTTCTGCTTCTCTCTGTCTCTATGTGTGTCTCTTTCTATGTCTCTCTCTATCTCTGTCTCTGTCTCTCTGTGCTCTCCCCTTCTCTACTTATCCATGTATATGTAATTTTCCCCTCTATAACATAAGCTCAATAAGGTCAGGAAGGACAGCTTGTTTTGTTTTGTTTGTTTTGTTTTTAATCTTCAGTTCTAGCAGAATGCCTAAAAAATAGCAAACTTTTAAATGGTTAGAACAGAAAATATGAGATATTAGCAAGTAATTCTTGGAGATATATTCAAAGCACTAGCAGAGTGTGATTCAACAGACATAAATTTACAACTAAAAGAGCTAATGGGTTTTTATGAGGTACACATATTTTAGTTAGCAGTTCTGATGATCCCCTTACTTCTCAGGATACTCTTTTTTTTATTCCTTTTACTGACTACTCTTCAATTAAACTAATATAATTTTTAAAAGTTTGTTAAATGCCACGGTGTACCCTTTCTTCTGAATGTTAGTGCAGCTACAAATTGGTAGTTTGAGTCTATGCTTTTTTCTCTCTGTATTTTCTTGCAGATTTCATCTAATCCTATGTCTGCAACTTTCACCCACATTTCAGAGATATTGTTTTAGTCCTTTTCCCCGAAATTTTTCTTGCCCAGGATCACATAGGAAATGTGTTTGAGATGAGATTTAAATACAAATCTTTCTGATTCTAAGTCCCGAACTCTATTTACTACTCACATATATGCTGCCAGATTTTTCCTTTATTAAATGAAGAGGTTAGATTAGTTGGCCCATTAGCTCTTCTAGTGATAATATCTGCTGAATCACATCTACTGGTTAAGCTCTTTTCCCTGAACTTTGTTCCTGATTGACTGATAGACCTTTTCACCTGAATTTCTCACTCCCACTTCAAATATGAAATTTTTAAATTTAATTTCTTTTCTCTCTCTTTTTATTATAGTTTTTATTGACAAAACATATGCATGGGTAATTTTTCAACATTGATCCTTGCAAAAAACTTCTGTTCCAACTTTTCCCCTCCTTCCCTCCACACCCTCCCCTAGATGGCAGGTATTCCCATACATATTAAATATGTTAAAGTTAAATTGAATTTCTTATATTTTAGCTATTAGAAAACCACATCAAGAAGGATAACAAGTACAAGGAAATGAGCAGACACAACAGTTGTACTGGACATAAATACACTGGACTTCTACATTGATGGAGTATCTAATTAGGCATTATTACTTATTTGGTAAGGAAGAACTGAATTTTGTTTTGGGGTATTTTCCTCAAAGAAGTAAATATCTTGTTTACATCCATTTTTTGAGAAAATAACTTATTTCTTACTCTTTAAAATATAGGGGGGAAAGAGATAGTAAAAGAGAGAGTAAGATGAGGAAGTAAAAAGAGAGAAAGAAGGGAGGAAGAGAAGGATAGAGAAAGAGAAGGAGGGAGAGAGGGATAGAGAAAGGGAAGGAGGAAATTGAAAAAAAGAAGAAAGGAAGGAAGGAAGAAGGAAGGAAAGAAGGAAGGAAGGAAGGAAGGGAGGAAGGAAGAAAGGAAGGAAGGAAGGAAGGAAGGAGGGAAGGAAGGAAGGAGGGAAGGAAGGAAGGAAGGAAGATAGAAGGGAAGAAGGGAAGAAGAGAGGGAGGGAAAAAGAAGGAAGAAGAAAGAAAGGAAGCAATGAAGGGAGCGAGAGAGGGAGAAAGGTATAGAGGAAGGAAGGAAAATATATTTATATGTATGTATATTACTATAACAATATCTGTGTATATATCCATATATCTAACCTTAAAATTTCTTCTGAACTCTATTTCCACACTTGCATTTGCTTTCTAGATGTAGGTAGATATCTTAGGTAGATGAGAAAATCTAGTGAGTGACAGAAAGAATAACGAATTGCCCAAGATTGCTATAATTAAGATCTGAACTCACATAATTCCAAGTTCTGTAAAACCTACCAGTCCCATTGGCAATTCAAATAAAAAGATTAGACCAATTGTCTTGCCCCACTCTCATCCTAATTACCCATATTCTACCATCTAGGGATGTCTTTAAGATCAAAAGACACATCCACTAATAAAGGATTTAGAAGGAGGTAAAGAGAATAATAAAAACTAGTTCCTCTATGCCTAGAATGCTTCATTTCTGAACCTCTGCTTCTTAAAATCGTGAGCTTAATACAAGGCTCAGTTTGTGCCAATTCAAAAATAAGGACTTTCCTGATTTACTCCAGTTCTTTGTTAGTACTCTCCCTTGGCACCACTTAGTTACTTTTGACTCTCTTTAATGCTCTAGCTTTGTATTCAAGATTTGTGATTTCATTTTGTACTCTTCCTCCTTCTCCATTCATAAATCTACTAGTTTTTTGAATCTTATTGATTCTACTTCCATAAGATTTCTCTCAGCCCCCTCCTCCTCATTCACATGTCCCCTGTTTCTACATCTTCGTCATGAGCTATTACAGCAGCCTTATAATTAGTTTCCTTCATTTCAAAATTGCAAGGTTTCCCTTTCCCAATCTATCCTCTTAAATTTTAAAATGTGCACTTAACCATTCCACTTCTCTGTTCAAAAATGACCAATGACTCTTCATTGCTTCTCCTATAATAAACAGTCTCCAACCTAATATTAAAAGTCCTTCACTATCTGGTACCCATCTCCCTTTTCAGGCTTATTTCATATTACTTCTCTTCATGACTTGATTCCAGTCAAACTTATCAGTGACCAACTCTCTGAACTTGTAATTCTTCTTACATTTCTGTGCTTTGGTACAGGGAATCCCTCATGTCTAGAATAAAATTTCTCCTTATTTCTGCCTGACAGAATCTCTAGACTCCATTATTTGATTTAGGTGTCAGAACTATTTTGAAAGCTGTCCTGATCACTCTCCCTCCTTAAAGTTTGTGCTCTCCCAAGGAGCACTGAACTCTCCTAAAATTATTTTATATTTATTTATTTTTGTGCATTTTGTAACCTTCTAGTAGAAGGTAGAATCCTTGTCTGCCCCCAAAGTGTTTAGGTTTTGCCATTGTTTCTTCAGATATAAAGTAATATAAGTGCTTAATAAGATCTTGTTGAACCACTGATTTCAAGACATTTGTTAAAAGTATTCAATGTTCTAATATTCTTTAGGAAGAGTTAGAATTATGGAAGTGCTCAAGAATGAAATTCTGAAGATGCTAACAAAACTTACTTTCTTTAGGAAGGGAAAAAAAAAACATTTATTAAGTACATACTATGTTCCAGCTACTTTGCAAATAACTTTACAAATAGAATCTCACTTGCTGTGTAACATCTTTGAGCAGTAGGTGCTATTATTATTCTCCATTTATATTTGAGGAAATTGAGGCAGACACAGGTTAAATGAGGCTGGATTTGAACTTAGGTCTTCTTGACTCCAGGCCCAAAATTATCTACTGAGTTGCCTAACTGCCAACTGTCAGCTGAGGAAGAAGACTTTAACGAGATCAATATTCATTCAGAAGGAACTAGCTGCCTACTAGTTCCTATGTTTCTGTAGAAAAGACGCATGAATAGAAAAATAATAACAAAATTCATCTAAAAAACAAGAGATCAAGACTATCAAGGAAAATAATAAAAAAGCAAAGCAAGTTGTCAGACATAAACTTATATTATAAACCTGTGCTCATCAAAACCATTTATTAGTACTGGCTAAGAAATTAAGTAGTGGATCAGTGCAAAAGATTAGGTGCACAATAGTCAATGACTAGAGTAATTTAGTGTTTGATAAACTCAAAGACTTTAGCTTCCGAGATAAGAACTCATTGTTTGACCAAAAATGCTGAGAAAACTGGAAACAAATATGACAGAAACTACACACTGACCAAAATCTAACAACTTATACCAAGGTAAGGTCAAAATGGGTTCATGATTTTGACATAAAAGTGATACTATAAGCAAATTAAGAGAGCAATGGATAGTCTACCTGTCAGATTTGTGGAGAAGGGATCAATTCGTGGCCAAAATAGAACTAGAGAACTTTATGAAATTCAGAATGGATAATTGTGATTATATTAAATTTTAAAAAGTTTTTGCACAAACAAACCTAATGCAACCAATATTAGAAGGGAAGCAGAAAGCTGTGTTTTAGTTTTTGGTGTTTTTGTTTTTGTTTTTTTACATACAGTGTTCTTCTGATAAAGGCCTCAGTTCTAAAATATAGAGAGAATTAACTTAAATTTATAAGAATCAGTCATTCCTAAATTGATAATCAACTGTGATGGACTTGGATATTCTCAACAATGAGGTCATTCAAGACAATTCCAATAGACATGGGAAGGAAAATGCCAATGGCATCCAGAGAGAGAACTATGAAGGCGGAAGGTGAATTGAAGCATAGTATTTTTGCCTTTTTGTTATTGTAGTTTGTTTTTTTGTCTCTCATTTTTCCCCTTTTGTTCTGATTTTTTTCTGGCAATCATAACAAATATGGAAATATGTTTAAAAGGATTGAACATATTTAACCTATATCAGATCGATTACTGGGTTTTTTTTTGGGGGGGGTTAGGAGAAAAATCTAGAACACACAGTCTTACAAAAATGAATGTTGAAAACTATCTTTACATATTTTTATAAAACTATTTGAAAAAATAATTTTTTTTTAAAAAGAAAAAGACATATGGGGAAAAAACAAATAACTGAGAACAACCGCAAAAGACACAGTCCTGCAAAAAGACACAGCCACATGGACATGAAATGTGAAAATAAACTGAGAAAAATGATAGATACTAAAAACCACAACACAGAGGAAACAGAAATGTTTATCATTTATTTCAGCTTCTGCTTTCTCTAACAAGGAAGATAACTTTTGTTATGGCTAACAGAGAGTTGAAACCCACAGTAAATAAAGAAATTGTAACTAGAGAAAGGAAGGAAGGAAGGAAGGAAGGAAGGAAGGAAGGAAGGAAGGAAGGAAGGAAGGAAGGAAGGAAGGAAGGAAGATATAAATCACCTTGGGATGATTCCTGATTTATCCATGTCGATTAATAATAATTTACCTTCCCTTCCTCATAAAACATCTCTTTAATAACATTCTAGAACTTTGCCAGGAATTGAAGACTCACTGGCTTATATTTGGAAGACCCCATTCTTATCTATATTTTTGAATTATAGAACATGTGCCTGTCTCCAGTTCTGCCACAACAGACCTGTTTTCAGAACTTTCAAATATCAATGCTGGTGTTTTATCAATTATATATTTAAAGTCTTTTAATTACTTGAGATACAAGTCAGTCTAGTTTTATGAAGGAAGTTTGAAATTCTCTTATACTCTATTTATATTGAGTCAACATTTTTGTCCTTCCTCTCCATGAAACTTTGCTCAACTTCCCTACAATTATACAATTAAACAGTCATTTTCTCTTTTGAACTCATATTAGTCTTATTACCTAAACAATTTATTTGTTACTTTCTTTGTGGGAGGGATAGGAAGGGGGCATGATAGGTGGGGAATGTTAGAAGCAGTCTTTTGATGTTATTGGTAAAAATAACTTAACAAAGAAAATCCTTTTATTATTTCAGATAAACAATTATCTTTAGAATTAAAAAATTTTTCTAGGACACTGAGAGGTCAAGTGACTTGGGATGTGGTATATAACCAGTAGATGCCAGGAGTAGGACTTCAACCAATGTCTTCTTGATTTTAAGGCCATTTCTTCATATCACTTTGACTTTTGTATTTGACATCTTCATCATCATTGTAATTGCTACAATTGACAATTATATATTCCTTCAAAACCTATACGTACATTATCCCATTTGAATCTTACAACAACCCTGTGAAGTAGATATTCTCCCAGTTTTACAGATGATAAAACTGATGAGTCACAGGAAGAATAAATGGCATGCCAATATTATGCAGTTATCAAGTGTCAGAGGTAATATTTGAACCGATATCTTCTATATCCAAGTTTATCATTATATCCACTATGACCACCACTTCTTTATGAGATGTTACCCTTCTGCTTAAACCCTGTACCTATGCTACTCTAGAGTTTTGGTTTTCTTTCCATGTATATATTCTGTCCCAATTAGATTCATAACTTCTGAGGTACAGATATCTTTTCTCATATTCATTTATATCCTTCATGCTTAACATAATGACCAAAACATAGTAAGTATTCAAAGAAAATAGCATGATGATGATTTTAGTGATGAGAAATACATACCAAAAAAAAAAAATCATAAATACACATTCCATTTACTGGCAAACAAAGAAAGTTTGACTATTCTAATATGATCACACTTAGGGCAAATGTCCTTGGTCTTTTCAGGATGTTGTTTTTAATGGAGGCCAAAACTGTGCTCTGTAGACAGGGTGCTCAATAAAATCTGTTGTCCCACAGATTGAGAAGTGTGTTCGTTCAAACTGTGACATGGTCTGGTGGACAGACAACTGAACTAAAATGAAGGCTGCAGGGTCTATCCCCCTCTCCTTCCACAAGCTGCCTCTGGGCAACTCATTGAATCTCTCTGTGTTCTTATCTCTTCTATAAAATACAGATATAAACTGCCTTCCACACCCTCTCCTCTTCTCCTTCCAGTCTTTTAGGCATGTCTTGAGGATGAATTAGATATTAGTAAAGTAATC
This sequence comes from Sminthopsis crassicaudata, assembly GCF_048593235.1. Classification (NCBI taxonomy): domain Eukaryota; kingdom Metazoa; phylum Chordata; class Mammalia; order Dasyuromorphia; family Dasyuridae; genus Sminthopsis; species Sminthopsis crassicaudata. Next base: position 345,016,502 of record NC_133617.1, on the reverse strand, counting down.
TGGGGAAAGCACTGGATGAATACAATGCAATATTATTTCCTGTGCTGAACTGCTGAAAAATGTTGCTTAGCAGTTACTTTAGAGATGACCACATTTCTTTTTCAGAGGTAGCCTCATTTCTGAGTCTGGGGAATAATTCCCATTTGGCTGAGGTTTAGAAGAGGAGGGAGGTGGCTAAACACACACACACACACACACACACACACACACACATATACACACACACACACACAGAGTAAAATGCAATAAATTACAGTATTATTCGTAAACTAATACTGCCTAGGATCCTGTGAAGTTGGTGATGTGACATAATTCTTCCAGGTGAGAAAAAAAAAATTGGTTTAAGAGTGCTATGAAGGACCTCCTCACCACCTCAGAAACACCCATAACTCAAATTGGAAACTGATCCCACTAGGTTCAAACTGAATAATTTCTTAATTAAAAAATTTTGGGGAAGGGGGTAGAAAGAAGAAATAAAAAAGTAGGAGAACAAGGCAAAAATCTGAAACAGATAGTCAACTGTAACTTTCACTGAAACTTGGATCCTGATTTATCAAATAAGAAAAACAATATATACTTCCTAGTCTGGCTTGCTGTGTTTTGAAGCAGTCAAGTTGAGCAGTAGGCTCTAATGACATTTGTTATTTCTCAGAGAAGTAGCTCCTAAAATCATTAACAATTCTACATAAAAAACCTGTACATTTCAAATGGATGGATTAAAAGAAGCATGCTTTCAATTTATCATGCTCAAGAGATCTGCTTTAAACATTGCTCTTTACAAAAACAAGAATTCTAATTTAATTTAAAGGGCTTAAACCATATCATGGACCAAACTAAAAAATGTGCTTGTCTGTTGTCCCTGATACACCCATGGAATTAGTCAACATAAACATTAGTCTGTTTCAACATCATTGACAAGATCTTGTGAGATGACTGAAGAAATCATGGAATCCCAGGATTTAGAGCTAGGAAGCAACTCAGAGATCATCGCTATCCTTTGCTATTATTAGTAGACTGCACTCATCTTTTCCTAGCTAGAGATTTTAAGTATTGTTGAAAGATGAACAGGGCTAACTTCTCCCCTCTGTTTATCCATGGAAAAGGAACAGTGTTGGCTACTATAACATATGTTCCATATTTCTCTAAGCAATGGTGCAAACTCTGTCTGTGTAACTATAACATTAGTTATAAAGGGGATTTAACTCCCTTAATTCCTTTCTTCATTCCTTAAAGCATGAACAAGTATAGACTGAATCATTTATCAATAGAGCTCATAGATGACTCTTTAGCTATCACCTCCCCCCCTTTTTTTTTTACTAGAATAGTGGATCTAAGTAAAAATTTATAATAAGACTTCACTTCTATTCTCTCTTGCAATAACGTGGTAAATACTGCTATTAGCTGCATGACTAGTCACTGGGTCTCAATTTCCTTATCTCTAAAATGAGATCTCTTTCAAGCTTAAATCTATGATTGTATGCCTTTGTTGTAACTATTAATAAACACACATGGTATTGTTGTTATTCAGTCATTTTTTTCAGTTGCATTAGGCTCTTTATAAATCTTTATGGGGTTTTCTTAGCAAAGATACTGGAAATGCCTTTTCAGTTCATCCTTCAAGACACACACAAGAGATGTACAATAAAGTGCTATGTAATGAAGGTGAATCTGACTTGAATTTAATATCTTCACATATTTAATCAGCATTTGTTGTATGCCTAAGACTATACCTTGGTACTATCAACCAGTTTTACTTCTTCCAGCAGCTCAACATAAAATGCAGACTACATTGGGAATCTTGTGTGAACTTACCTTTCCAGTTTTGCTGAGTATTTTCCCTTTTACATGCCATGTCATCAAAGAATGTAGTGAACTCTTGATGTTTCTCTGTTTCTTCTCATAGGTGACAATAGTTCCCTTCCCCATTTCCCTAAATTTTCCAAGCCTTAAATGTATACTTTCATGCTTTTATATCTTGGAAATTCTAATTTCCTTTAAGGATAAGTTCAAGAGCTATTTCCAAAGCAGGTCTTTCATAACTTCTTAGCACCTTTCTCCAAACCTATAATTGTATTTCCTTTTTACTGTGAAGGGTAACATCATCCTTCCATTCACTAAATTTCATATGTAACAAGTGTCATCATTACTTCTTTATTCCCATTCACCTCATACACCCACTCAATTGTCAGTTCTTGCCACATCTTTTTTTCTTCACAAAAGCCTTTAACAAATATCCTCTAGACGACTCACACAGTCATCTCTTTAGATCAGACCATCATCACTGCTTACCTGGACTATTGCTGCAGTTTCCTCATCATTACCTCTACTTCTACATACCACTAGAGTCCATCCTCCTCCATCCTCTTCACAGGCAATACGATGATTTTTTTTTAAATCATCTCTGTCCATGTTACTCTTCTGTACAAAGAACTCCAATGACTCCTTATTATCTCTAGGATCAAATAAAAATTCCTCTGTTAAAAGTTCTTTACTCCTTGGCTCTTTCCTAACTCTCAATTAGCCTTACACATTCCTCTTCTCAGTGTGCTATAGTCCAACATATTGACCTCCAAGCTCTTCTTCACATGACACTTCATCTTTCATCTCATTCCTTGCATGGACACTCACTGTTCCTCATATGTAAAATGCTATCCCTATTGAGTTCTCTCTTACTTTCTTGCTTCCTTCAAAACTGAATCCAAGTTACTTAACTCAGGAGCTTCTTGCTGGTCTCCTCACCTCTAAAATTTTTCCCATCCAAAAGTTACCTTGTTTCTGCTTTCTGCATATGGACGTATCCTTATATATGTACTTAATATTCCTCCATTAGAAAGTAAACTCTTTAAGGACAAGGACTATTTTATTTTCATTTTTATATCCCCAGAACTTTGTCTAGTGCTTATCATACAGAGTTTTCACTAGTATGGGAAATTCTTAGATGAAGAACTTTGTTATGATTCTTACAAGATACTAAGAGAGTTGAATTGATAGAGACAATAATTATCTAATTTAGCATGGTTCAGTATGATTGATCTGATCTTACAAGGAGATGTTATAGGCCAGAACTTGAAACAAGGTCCTAAGTGGAATTGAGGAGATAATTGTTAAATCTAATTTAGCATTGATTTAATCCTAAAACAAATAATTGTTTCCTAGTGATGTAATGATTGGAGTATACTCAGTGCACAGTATATAAGCAAGAAGCTCTCAGGGCCAGACACAGAAACCCAGAAGCCTATTCTCAGAGGTGGAGTCAGATTCATTCCATTTTCCATCTTTGTGCTGGCTGGAGGCTCAAGTGAAGGAGATTAAGATTTTTATGGAACCAATAAAGGATTTGGACTTTAACTTCTGGCTGCATTTGGGGTGATTACTCAGAACTGAAAGGAAGGCTGCCTTCAGAAGCCCCCCAAGAAACCTGCTCCCAGAGAACATTACACTTTAGAGAAGAATATTACAAAACTTCCTGTACCAATGTAAGTTACCACCTTCTCTAAAATACATAGTCGTAGAGAATTCCCCACAGCTGAGAGATTGAATGACTTTCCATATTCATACTGCCAACATGTATCAGAGGGAAAACCTGAAATCATTTTCCTAGATCTAAGGTTAGCTATCTAACTCCTTACTTTCTCATGTTTGGCACATAGAAGGTGCTTAATATATACAGTTTCATTGCTATTATTGACATCAATTTACTTCCATAGTTTGTATTTATTTTGAATAAACTGTATATATAATGTACATGCCATGTCCTTTGATGGAATGAAAATTCCTGTAGGACGGGGGTTATTTCATTTTTGTCTTTGTATCTCCCATGCCTACCACAACTTCAAGAGAAAGTATGTTCTTAATACATGCTTGAAACCTTGAGATTGTCCATATTTACCAAGTGATGTGGTTATGTTATGTCTGTTATATCTTTGTTGCTAGCCATTTTCCAATTGAATTCAAACTGGATTGTTTTTGTGCTGACTCTTCCATTTAAGCCAATTAAGAACTTATCAAATGAGCCTTCTAGCAATCTAGCTATTAATACAATTGGAGAAGACTTGTTCTTAATGATAAAGCTATTATTTTAATGTTGGTATGCACATAATACTCGTTTTTTATTACATTCATCTTATATTTACATTATTGCTAAGGGATCTCATTCCCTTTGCTCCTAGGAAGAAAAAAAAAATGTGATTTCAGACATTAGGTACAAAATAACATTGTCCTAAAATTCTCTCTTCTAATGTGGACGATTATTCCTTTTTCAACTTGGAGAAATTTATCTGTTCTCAAGTGTGTGTAAAAGAAATACAATTTGATTTTGTCCACATTCATTTTTATTATATAGATAAAGGGAAATGTACATACGTACATACACACACACACACACACACACACACACTCTAACACACACTCACAGTCCAATATATAAAGACCCTATTAATCCAGAAAGAATTGGACTTTTAACTAGCAAGAAGCTAAAGACTATTCCCTTTCTCTAGAATTGTCTATAGTTTAAAAAAAAATCTTCTTAGTTTAATTGAGGAAAATACTTTAAGTAATGATAGATGTGGTCAATGATCATCCAAAATAGGGAAGTTGGAAGAAACATAAAACATTGATATTCAGTACCATAAGATTTTGCAGAAACAATAATCCATGGTACATAATATCATTAACCTGCACTCTAGCACTCTGTTAGTTATCAGCACTTTTGAAAATACTACTTCCTAGATACAGAAGCCATCACTCCTTGCTTCTTGATACCACCAATTTTCAAAAATATATGATTTCAATTATCATTGATTATACTGAAAGTGTCAAACAAAATACCTGATTACCCTTTCCTCTTTAAAACAGTTTCACACAGTTATAAAACTGAAGCCAATAAATAAATAATATCACTCACATAGAGAAGTAGAAGATCTTGTCTTGGGGTAGAATAGGTTTTCTTCTATTAATAATCATTACATAACAGATAGTTAAAAGCAAAGTATCCAGGTTGTCATTTTCAATGCACCAGAAACACTGAGGTGGCTAGTACTGTGCTGGATCTGACATCAAGAAGATCTGAGTTCTAATAGAACCTCAAACACTAAATGTGTATTTCTGAGCACTTAATCTCTGTCTGATGCAGCTTCCTCATTTGTAAAATAGAGAAAATAAAGGTACTTACCTGGATTGTTATAAAGATAAAATGAGATGTTTGTAAAAATGTTAATAAACCTTAAAGCACTGTTTCAATATTAGCTATCATCATCATCATTTTTCTTCATCTTCCATATGAATATGTAGAGGGACTGAGCATAGTACATTGCCCATAAAAGCTGGTTATTGAATGAATGTGAAAATGTAATTGTTATAAAATCTAACTAAAAAGTCAGCAGAATACAGCTTGTAGAGGAGGTAGAATTAAAGACAAAACACCAGGAATGAAAGGTTGCTTTTTAAAATGTTCTTTCAAAATCCTTTCCCATTCAAGTTCCATCCACTGCTAGCAAAACATAACTTCTTTGTTAAAGTATATAGATATGAAAATAGTACTGTATCTGTTTCTGGAGTGTTGGGAAAATGTGAGAAGTGCTGTCTCATGAGATCTTAAGCCCATGTAATTGCCTTCTGAACTGCTCAACACCATTATGATGAAGGGGCTGGGAAGGGAAACAGAGATCAGGAAATGGAGGAGCAGGTGTAACGATTCAGAACCCCTTATTATCAGAGAGTGTGAAAAACAAGGGAACAGGTCAGGAGACAGATACAAAAAATGAATTTACAGTGTATAGAAAAAGTGAAAAACAAAGAACGGATATTCAAAATCTACTTCATAAAATGACTATGAAAAATGGGCAAAAAAGCAAAGTTGTATAAAACAGAGTCTGGGAGAATAGAGATGACAGAAAGAAGAAAGACTTAAAACCTTCTTTATAACAGCCTATAAGAATAAAGGAATACATTTTAATCAACACTATATTATAGAAAATGTGCACATATAAAAGAGGTAAGACAAAAAAAGGCTAGCAGAAAATGAACAAGGTAATACAATAAGACATCTATTGTATAAACCTATATTTATTATTTTCTTCTGCTCCATGATTATCCTTAATGTTTCCAAGTAGTGTTAAATCTTATCAGTAATTGTTTGTGCTCAAGTGACTTTAAAATTCTTCTAATCTGACTGACTCTATAGAAGAAGAAACTAAGATGAAGAAACTAAGACTTATTGTGGTAGAGATTACCTGGTCTAATTCCTTCATTTTTAAAGAGAAAACTAAGATTTCTCTTATGTAGTTATTCAGTCATTCTCAGTTATGTCCAACTTTTCATGACCCCCTTTGGGTTTGTTGTGGTAAAGATATTGGAACTACTAGAGAAGGGAAAGGGTCCTGTATGTGCCAAAATGTTTGTGGCAGCCCTTTTCATAGTGGCTAGAAGCTGGAAGATGAATGGATGTCCATCAATTGGAGAATGGTTGGGTAAACTATGGTATATGAATGTTATGGAATATTACTGTTCTATAAGAAATGACCAACAGGAGAAATACAGAGAGGCTTGGAGAGACTTACATCAACTGATGCTGAGTGAAACGAGCAGAACCAGAAGATCATTATACACTTCAACAATGATACTGTACGAGGATGTATGCTGATGGAAGTGGATTTCTACAACATAGAGAAGAGCTAATCCAATTCCAATTGATTAATGATGGACAGAACCAGCTACATCCAGAAAAGGACTGGGAAATGAATGTAAACTGTTATTTTTACCTTCTGAATCCAATTCTTCCTGTGCAACAAAAAATTCAGTTCTACACACATATATTGTATCTAAATTATACTGTAATATATTTAACATATATAAGACTGCTTGCCATCAGGGGGAGGGGGTTGGGGGAGGAAGGGAAAAAATCTGAATAGAAGTAAGTGCAAGGGATAATGTTGTAAAAAATTACCCATGCATATGTACTGTCAAAAAATGTTATAATTATAAAATAAAATAAAAAATTAAAAAAAAAAAAAAAAAAAAAAAAAAAAAAAAAAAAAGATATTGGAGTGATTTGTTATTTCCTTCTCCAGCTCATTTTGCAGATGATAAAACTGAGGCAAATAAGGGTTAAGTGTTTTGCCCAGGGTTACATAGCTAGTAAAGGTGTGAGGTCATATGTGATCTGAGAAAGATAAATCTTCCTAACTCTGTCTTCTGCACTACCTAGGTACCCAAGTTTGTGAAATAACCAGGACATTAAACCAACCCGGTTTATCATCTAATGTTCTTACAACTACATCTTGTTGCTTCTAAAGTAATATTGCAAAAAAATGCCAAAACATGCCTATTCTAAATGGCTGGTTCAAATTGCTCTAAATAAAAAATATTTATGTATCTGCTCATAAGTGTCCCACTCCCTGCCCCTAATAAAGCAAAGAAAGCAAGCTCATAGATCAATTTTACAAGTGGACTTGGACTGTGATGAAGCCCTAAGAAGCCTAAGATATATAGCCCACTAAGAACCCATCTTGTAGTAATCACAGATGCTTCCATTTGGATTACAAACTTGAAAGGGAAGTGACAAGTATCAAGATCAGTTCTCTAAAGCATTCAATATCATATAATTTTTACAGTTGGAAGTCATACAATAAATTGTTTCTTTTCATTGAACACAGTGATAGAATACTGTTTTTTTTTTTTAAGTCACATTTCATTGTACAGATTCTCTCTTAAACTTTTCCACTAATTACTATATTAGAACTGACAAATCTATATAGGAGTAATCACAAAGTGTTTTGCCCAACAGATGGAAATAAGGACTAGACATGTAATTTTATCTATTGAGGGAATACATGGTGAGAAAGCTTTCTTTACTTGTATAGGGTACACAAAATGAATCTTCCTTGACATATTGCATCATTGTGACAGTATATAGGATACTTCACTTTAACCCCTCTGATATATGTAAATCTGAATTTGCATAGTAATAAAATTGAGCATTAACTTATTAATTAGCATCCTTTTTAGGATCTTCATATTACTTTACACAAGAAGGTACCTAGAAGATAATTCATCCCTCTAGGTATCCTTCTAGTTAGTGACCACTGCTAAATTTTCTTTCTTTATCCTATTCACACCCTTATCACCACCTATTGTTGGCCATAGTCCATCCTAATCTACCAGTGTTTGCAGGGAAATCCAGAAGACTGTAAGATATATAAAGAGAGAAACTATTTATCTCTACATCCCTAGTACCTAGTACAGAGAAGATGGCTTAGCAAGTATAGAATGTATTTGAATTAAAGTGACTCTGGATTACAGTGAGTTTTTAAATGTCAGGATTGAAGTTGAGGGAAAGGAAAGCAAGGTTATAGAAAAGATATGCAGAAATAAAATCTCCATGTGAGAAAGAAAAAACATTTGATGACAGGAGGACTGGGCCTTTCAACAAAGTAAAATTGAGCAAAACAAATTAACATCTAATAATGTATGCCTTTTGACATACAGGGTAAGGCTGGAGCCCAATGTTGAAATTTCAGTGTGAGCATTTACACTTCAGAAATTAGAAACAATATAAATCAAATCTCAGTTTATCATTTTGTTCATTGTCTAGACATAAGAAAATGGTGGGGAAATGTTAATAATTCAGATTATTTTTTTAAAATTTATAAATATATACATATAGATAGATACATATATATGTATATATTAGAACCAATTATTAATTTTTACTAGCATATTCCATACTTTGTACCCTATAACTTTTAGATCTTCTTCTGATAAGACTTCTTATTGTAATAGAGGAGAGAAAATGCTAAAAAGATCTGTTTCTCAGGAAAAAATTTGAAGTGGACAAAGTTTATCAAGGACAAGTCCAGTATCCTATCTTTTTTTGGAACCTTCAATATTTCTCACAAATCTTTAATCTTTGCTGTCTCCTCTTCCTCACTTTATCTCTTCTCCAAAACCATGCTTGGCAATTATTTTGAGTTCAAGGCAATGGAGGCAGAGTTAAAATTATGCCCATTTGTGATGCTACTTTAATCAGTTGTATGCATAGGGTACCTATTTACACATGTGTTGTCCTTCATAGTATGGAAGCTCTTTGAGGGCAGAGGTGCTTTTATTTTTATTCTATTTATCCAGAATCTTCCAAGAGTGAATGGTATGTAGTAGGTTCCTAAGAATGTTTGTTAATAGATTGTTAATTGAGGTAAATATGTTCTCTTATCCCTGGCAATTAACTGTCTGTTTTTATTTGTTTTGCTTTTGTGTGGTTAGTCAAGATTTAGTTGTTAGAGTTTCAAAAAAAGAAGAGGGTGACATTTTCAACACTATCTGACTGTAGACAAATGTATTCTCTGGCTTTGCTGACTACTAACTGGGGATGGGTGGGAATCAGAGATGAGTCATTTACACATCAGTGTGAATGTATCAATGTAATTACCTATAACATTCAAAGGTATTAGTAAGTTAAGCCTTATGTAAAATTTTCAGACATAAAAATGTAGTCAAAAGAAATACTTTTGAGTAGTTCCTTCCCAGAATTCCTCAAAGTATACCAATGTAATGGATGACTTTACTAATATGATAGGCTCCATATTCAATAAGTTTTCCTAAAATCAGACAGTTAGATTCCCCCAAACAGCCGCAGTGGCTATTCTGGAAGATCAGGCAAATGATCTCACTAGAAAGATAAATGTAATTAGAATGTTTTAAGTACTCTTTTCATATCCCACTAATCCACAACATACTGACCTTTGAATCCATACAAGAATTTTGACTTCTTTTCAATTTTGCATTATTTTCCTTCAATTCTTTTTTCTTCCTATAGGTTTGCTCTCTAAGAATATCTGATGTGTAAAAAGCAATCTAAACAATGTGTGACTTTGACTACACTCAGTGTGAATTGGTCTGTTGATATGGCAGGTGAAAAGTTGTCACTGAATTTACATTTGGGTTAACATACACAAAGATTATAAATAAATAATAGACATGTCAGGAAAGAAACAAGTCCTTTCTTAATTATTGTGATTTTTAAATTTTTAAGGCTCACTGTAAAGAAAGAGAATAGGCCTTTCCTAACAAATCCTTGGATGCTTTAATTTTGGCCTCTCATCTGGGAACATAGCAGCATTAATCATGCATATTCCTCCTGCAATGCTTTGCTTTTCTTATTAGAATGTTTAAAGAGAACAAAAGTCCCCAAACTTCCTTTTTGCTTGTTATGGTACATTTATACTTTAGTGAAATTTAATCCTTGGTTAATGTTTTGGTCTTCCCTCTTTGTACCATAGGAGTTAGCATAAAGTTGATTAAAAACAAGCACAAACAACAACAATAAATAAACCCAACACTTCAGACCAAAATAAATTACCAAGGTTGAGTCTTTAACCTACTACTCTGACTTAAGGTTAGAAGCTATGGCTATCAAGAGTTTTAGTATCTTAGGCATAAAGAGGGAGATAATAAATAGATTAGAGGAACAGAGGATAATCTACCTCTCAGACTTGTGGAGGAGGAAGGAATTTATGACCAGAGGAGAACTAGAGATCATTATTGATCACAAAATAGAAGATTTTGATTACATCAAACTAAAAAGTTTCTGTACAAATAATACTAATGCAAACAAGATTAGAAGGGAAGTAACAAATTGGGAAAATATTTTTAAAAACAAAGGTTCTGACAAAGGTCTCATTTCCAAAATATATAGAGAACTGACCCTAATTTATAAGAAACCGAACCATTCTCCAATTCATAAATGGTCAAAGGATATGAACAGACAATTCTCAGAGGAAGAAATTGAAACTATATCCACTCACATGAAAGAGTGTTCCAAATCACTACTAATCAGAGAAATGCAAATTAAGACCACTCTGAGATATCACTACACACCTGTCAGATTGGCTAAGATGACAGGAACAAATAACGATGAATGTTGGAGGGGCTGTGGGAAAACTGGGACACTGATACATTGCTGGTGGAGTTGTGAAAGAATCCAGCCATTCTGGAGAGCAATCTGGAATTATGCCCAAAAAGTTATCAAACTGTGCATATCCTTTGACCCAGCAGCGCTACTACTGGGATTATATCCCAAAGAAATACTAAAGAGCGGAAAGAGACATATATGTGCCAAAATGTTTGTGGCAGCTCTTTTTGTTGTAGCTAGAAACTGGAAGATGAATGGATGTCCATCAGTTGGAGAATGGTTGGGTAAATTGTGGTATATGAAGGTTATAGAATATTATTGCTCTGTAAGAAATGACCAGCAGGAGGAATACAGAGAGGCCTGGAGAGACTTAAATCAACTGATGCTGAGTGAAATGAGCAGAACCAGAAGATCACTGTACACTTCAACAACAATACTGTATGAGGATGTATTCTGATGGAAGTGGAAATCTTCAACATAAAGAAGAGCCAACTCACTTCCAGTTGATCAATGATGGACAGAAATAACTACACCCAGAGAAGAAACACTGGGAAGTGAATGTAAATTGTTAGCACTAATAACTGTCTGCCCAGGTTGCATGTACCTTCGGATTCTAATGTTTATTGTGCAACAAGAAAATTATATTCACACACATGTATTGTACCTAGACTATATTGTAACACATGTAAAATGTATGGGATTGCCTGTCATCGGGGGGAGGGAATAGAGGGAAGGGGGGATAATTTGGAAAAATGAATACAAGGGATAATATTATTAAAAATATATATATAATAAAAAAGAGTTTTAGTATCATATATTATATTTAAAATATACTTTAACATATTTAACATGTATGAAACTACTTTCCATCTAGGGGAGAAATGGAGGGAAGGAGGGGAAAAGTTGGAACAAGTTTTTGCAAGGGTCAATGTTGAAAAATTACTCATGCATATGTTTTTGTCAATAAAAAGCTAAAATAATATTTAAAAACTTATAAAAAAGAGTTTTAGTATCTAGTATTCTACTAGATACACAGGAAAACTTAAAATTATTTAATTATTCTTCTACATATTTTAGAAAGGGACTATGAACTCTGTTATAAAAGTTTAAATCTAAACAAGAGAAAACTAGATTGATATAGTGATACCAGTAGAACATCATTACAAACTCTTCTTAATTGTTCTGATCTTGATTTAATGACAATCTTTATTAGAAATCCACAATGTAGAGACACTGGATGAATTTATATGAAGTACTTAAACTTGAGAGATGAAAATCATCTGTCTTGAGGATTTAATATGCATACATACACATGTACATATATATATGTATATATACACACATTTGTGCATATGCACACACATATATAAATATATATACATATATAAATATGTATATATATATATATATATATATATATTTCCCTTTACTGTCTCAAATATATTTGATTTTCTTTTTGGCTATGACATTATGGAGTTCTTTCCCCCACCCACCCCCAATTTCAAATAAATTTTAGAAATTATATAACACATGTCATTTGACCCAGAAGACCATTATAAGTTTGTTTTAAAAAGAGATCCAAAAAAAGGGAAAAGGAGCTATTTGTACAAAACTATTTATGGAGCTTTTTTGTGGTGGCAAAAAGAAACCCAAAAGGAAATCCATCAATTCAGGAATATCTAAAAAATGTGCATATGATTGTAATGGAATATCATTGTAATATAAAAAATGAACACGGTAATTTCAGTAAAACCTGGGAAGACACATATGAACTCAAAGTGAAAAGAGCAGAACCAGGAGTATATTATACATGGTAGTAGCAATATTGTAAGAAAGACCAATTGAAAAACTTAACTACTTTGATTAAAACAATGATAATTCCAAAATGACCATTATGGAAGATACTATCCAAAGAGAGGTGATACAATCTAAATACAGAGTAAAGCATTTTTTTCTACTTTCTGTTGTTTTTTTTTTTTACAACAAGTAATATGGAAATGTGTTTTGGATGACTTCATATATATAATTGATATGAAATTTCATTCTCAAGATTTGGAGAAGAACAAGAGCAAAGGAGAAAATTTGGAACTCATTTTTTTTAAACGACACTTTTTTACATGTAATTGGGAAATATTTGACAAAATAAAAATAATTGAAAAATAAATCATATAGTATTATAATCACTCACTGCACTGAGTGAATTAGGGGGAAAATGATAGAATTAGAAACAGTCCTATTTTAGTTATAGTGAGACAGTATTATTATCAATCTTTTTTATGTTTAGGAGACCTACTCCCTCCAAACAAAATGAATAAACACATATGCACAAAAATTTGTGCACACATATACACACATGAACATATACACACCTAGGTCTATGTACATGCATGTGTATGTATATATATAAGTGTGCATTTACATGTGTGTATGCAAGTATGTGTATCTGTACATGCGTATAAGTTGGTTGGTTGGTTGTTGCTGTTTGTACCTGAAGAGAAACAAAATGATATCAATATATTGGAATCAAGACACAGTGTATCTGACTGTGACTGATCAGACCAGTATAAGCTCAGAAGGCTCTCCTACAGATTGGATACAAAATAGCCTGTTTCAGCTTTTGAAATGGAGACATTTCTTCATTTGTCCATCTTCTGTTTCCCTTGAGCTACTGAAATTCTGCTTTGTTCATAGAGCACAATGCCTTCTGTGACATGGGCATGGCATGCTGGGTAGTGTTCTCTCAGTGTCTCCCATCTTTCACAATCAATTCCAAAGTTCTTCAGAGAGACCTTGAAAATCTCCCTGCATTGCTTCTTCTTTTTGCCTTTTGTAAGTTCTCCAGGGAATTTCCTTTTAGGCAAATGTAAGTGTGACAGTTGAAGTTGTATTTTTTTTTGCAATAGAGCAGTTCAGTTCAAGAAAGCACATAAGCATCTTAGCTTGGCATATGATCTTCAGAATCTTCCTAGGACAATTCAATGGAAGCTTCTCAATTTCCTAGCATGGCACTAGTACACTGTCCAGGTGTCATGAGCATATAACAATGAGATCAAAATAACAGTTCTGTGGATCTTCAATTTGGTAGGTAGTCTAGTACCTCCTTTCTCCCACATTTTCCTTCAGAGCCTCCCAAACAATGAGTTAGCTTTGGCAATGTATCTGCCAACTTCATCATCTATGTATACAGCCCTTGATAATATAATTTTAAGGTAAGTGAACTTATCGGCAGCATTCAAAATTTTTCCAATTGAGAGTAAATAAGTTATAAAGTCAGTAAATCTTCATTTAAATAAATTGTTTTTATTATAAAGTAAATAAATGTGAAATGTGTAAAAGTGAAACTCTGATGCTACTATCCTAACCCCTACTCACACTCATAAATTGGATCCCCAAAGAATGGAATAGTCCTGAGGGATTGGGAGGTCTTTTCTGGTGATATAGTTCAGAAACCTGCATTGATATTCTTCATGACATTCTTATGGGTTTGTTGTCTTTTGGCCAAGCAGACATAGTTATCATGTAGAGAATAATCATAATAACTACAAAACATGTTCTTCCCTCAAGTTGATAATAATACAGTGGGCTCAAGTTTAGAAAGCTCATGGCAGCAAAGTGGTGATACAACTCCTGAAAGTACTTTTCCTAAAGTCTTCAAGATTTTATCCTTAGGTATGTACCTTTTCTTCTGGGATCTTTGAGGAGCCTTGAGTTCTTACTTGAATGCTTATATTGTATATTGTACAATATATATTATATATTGTATACTTGCATGCTCCCAGTACAGGGAAGCTATATCCAGGGACCCTTAAAATATCTAGCCAAAAGACTTAGAGTATATCCCAAATTAGTATACAAAGATATGCTGAAACCAAATTAATTAACCAAATCCAGCCTGTTGACTATTAGTAAAAAATTATAAATTAAGAATTAATGGCCTGGTATAGACTTAAGAAAGTGATAGAGAAAACATTTAAAAGGAAGCTTAAATTTAAAAGTGTGGCATCAGTACTTTTCTGCTGTTGTTTTTTAGAGAGTCAATTGTTAAACATTTACCAGCAACCATGGATACAAATCATGGATTATGATGAGAATAATAAAATGTAGTCAACAAAAAAGTAGGAAGAGAACCAAGAAAAAGAGAAAATAACTTAATGAAAACCAAAAGAGGAGAGAATATTTAAGAAGAAATAGTGGTCAATAGTGTTAAGTACAGTGGAGATACCAAAAGAAATGAGTAAGTTGCTAGGTGGGATCACGTTAGGTGGTCATCTGATGTGTGAATAACTCTAAGATTACACTAGCAGTGTTTCTTTGCAGAGATAAACTAAAAAAAGAGAAAAACAATGATGAAGAAAGTAGGAAGATGGGAAGACTGGTTATTATATTAGAGCTATGAACCAACTGTTCTGACATATTTAGAGTCCTTGTAGCTTATATGAACACCTAGATTGCTTAAGAATTAGGGTTTCAAGATTTGGAGCAATTAAGATAAATAAAAATAAAATATGTCAATAAAAATCTATTAAATAAATAGTTATATCTTTATCTAGAAGCTCACCCATAATTCAAACAGATTATATAGCACCCTCTCTAGAGACATTACTTCAATATGCATTCAGCTGAGAGGTGATTGGCACTTTGGGTTCTAGGAAACTTGTCTTTAGCTATTACTAAAGTTAACTTACAGACTCTTTCTTACCTATGTGCTTCCCATTAACAAATAGAAGACTCTAGTACTCTTAGAAAAGACATTTATTCAAATAGCAAGAACTATAGTTGAAAAACATTCCAATCCAACCTATTCCCCAATGGGGATATTTCCTCAACTATACACAAAGAGTCCAAGAGGGAGAGAGTAAGCACAAAATATAAGGACAGTGAGGTACATGTGAAGGAAACACATTGTCAATACAATATATAACTTCGAAAAAGCAAAAAGTTTTCAAATAGTTCACTATGGGATGTTGGTGATGGATTGCTTTCTTTCTTGATGAGCTGAGCTTGTTCTTCACAGAGAACCATAACAGCTGCCTGAGATGGGCTAATCATTCAAACATTATATTAGGTCCTTAGAGTCTACAACATTTTTGCTGGATGGGTCAAACCAATGACTTCCTGGGCTTCCTCTTCAATGGGAAGCTTAAATCTACACTACCTCCAAACTTAGGTTCATTTTGGTATTACTGTGCTTTTGAAGCTGGTATATTACCATTTTCTTCACAGAGTATAATTGTATTCACTGAGAGAGTATAGAAAGACTTTGCTTTTCAGTCCTATTCCTTCAAGTCCAGTTGTGGTTGCTGTTTTTGTTCAATCATTTCAATCATGTTTGACTCTTTATCTAACCCCATTTGGGGATTTTATTGTTATTATTGTTTGCTTGTTTTTGTTTTATTTTTGCAAAGATATTGAAATGGTATCTCTTAGGTTTTTTTTTACTTCATTTTATAGATAAGAACCTAAGGCAAACAGAGTTAAATGACTTACCCACCTTCTCACAGCTAATAAAAGTCTAAAGTCAGATTTGAACTGAGGAAGATGATTCTTCCTGACACCAACCCTGCTACTAAATCCACTCTATAATCTAACCTAGACTGAATTTTGTAACATTCAGGCAGGGAGTGACAGAGGAATACTACTTTCATATGTTAAATCTGGAGAAGCTGAGCCAAGATGACATAGTAAAATCCCTTTAAATAACAACTCTATGTTTCATTTTCTTTCTCTTAATAGTACTTAAATCTAACTTACAGTGACCATTCATTTACCACACTTGATTGCTTTCTGAGTCTTACATAATACAAGTGACTGAGATAGACTGGGCAGTTTATTGTCTCTTCTGGGTTTTCCATATTCAAGCAAAAATCCCAGGACCATTTTTAAATTATGGAATGTGAAAACCAACCTCAGACATTTAACATTTCCTAGCTGTCACTTAACTCCAATTGCCTCCAAAAAAAAAAAAAAAAAAAAAAAAAGTATGGAGTGTCTTTAATTTTCCTGCATTTAAATAGCATATGCTTTGTAAGAGTATAGTATAGAATAATTCATTTGAAAATTCAAGTTACTATTATTTCAAAGCAAACAAAAAAGCAACCATAACATTCAATAAAATGTAATTATTTAAATATCAAATCATGAACTTATTTTTATGATAAAGAATGATAATGTTTTTACATGGTCATAAAAGGCCATTTGCTCTAATATTTAGTTTAAGAACATCAGGTGTTATACTTTCCAGTTTACTTATGGGTCCTCATGACTCAGAAAAGTTAAGTGATTTTTCACAACATTCTACCTTATTTACTTCACTGGAAAATGTGAAATTCAGAAAATCACTTGCAAGTTTCTGTAATAAATAATTATTGATTTTTTTTTACAACAAATAACCTATAACTAATCAGATAGATCCTGAAAATATGTACAGAAAGTTTAATCAACTGGAGTAGACTGTGAATCATATGGAGATGCAAATCATTAACATACTTTTAGGAATTACTGTGACAAGTATTTAGCATAATAGTGTGTAATTGAAGGCAAGTTTTACTCTTATTGATGTATATTTTGCTAATGTAAACCTGAAGAGGAAATTCGAAATCAACATTGAGTAGGATAAGAAAGGAGAAAAAAAAACTACAAGTATGAATGGTAGATTAATTTTCTTTCTATTTCTAAAAAGTAACTGTCTACTTTGGGGAAACATGTACCCTGGAATAAATTAAATAAAATGGGCCAGGAGTGGTGAGGAGGGAAGTGCCCTATTTTCAATTACTTATAAGTTTCACAGAAACTTTGTTCTGTACTCAGCATCTAAAAGCTGGTGCTCAAGCTAAAGATGAATGGGGAGCAGTCACAATGCACACACAGAGGAAAAAGAAAAACTAGATCTTACATACTCATTAAAGCTGTGATGATACCTCCAAGTTAATTATCATCAAAGTTATATGCTAAGCATCTATTTGTTAGGCCCTGCACCAAATAAGTTACATTGTTTCAATCTCTATATACTGTAAGAGTTTACAATCTAAGGCTGCTTGCTGGATTTACTAATAGACATTGGTAAGAAGCATCTTTTGGAGTCTGTATGAAAGGAATCTTTCTTTTTTGTAGGGTATAGAGGGGAGATGCCAATGGACATTTCTGTGACTAGACCCTTTTCTATTATACCCCTGGCTTCTGAAGTTGTTAAAATGAAGTGCTTAGTATTTAATATATCTCCTAGGGAGCAAACTAGGAAAACTTTAGGGTAGATGCTACCCTAAATGATAATAGTGTGGGTCCTTTTCCCTCCACTCATCCCATTCTTATTTTTCAAGTACAAGTATTTTAAACTTAATGTATCTTAACATATCACTCTCAATTCTCCCCTACCCCCATTGAACAAATGTAAAAAATTAATAAGTAAAATAAGTAAACAAAATAAGTAAAAATTCATCAAACAAACACCTCAATTCCTATTTACAATGTCAGGCAAATCAAATTCTATGGAAGTTCAGAAGAACTTTGTGGAGGGTGAAAAAATCAAAATCTTGTAGTTCTAGGCAGCAACAAAACTGGTTTGGTTTGGGAACATTTAATGTTCAATAGCAAAGGAAGTTCTATGTTGGTAATTATCACTTGAATTCAAAATTGTCCCTAAGTCTCAGTTTATATAGAAGAGGCCAAAAATCATAAAGGAGAGCAAAGCTAGATTATGTAAGGGAAAGATACTATGCAACTAGTTAGAGAACAGTTAAGTTAATGGCAAGATATAATTGACCAGGAGTTTTGTTTTTATTTTAACTTAGGAGTTCTTAACTTAGGGTCCATGAATATGTTTTTAAAATATTTTAATGTAATAGATTTATTTTGTAAACTTATATGCCTCATTTATTCATTAAAAGCATTACTTTGACAAAGAGTACATGGCCTTAAAGAACTTCCAAAGGGGTCTATGACACAAAAATGTTGAGTTTCTATTTTAACTTGTTCCCTACTGTGGAAACTTGTAAGTGCTGTAATAGAAATGTCTAGTGGAAGGTTGAATATAATGGTCATTGCTTTCAAATTCCATCTATAGCATAAATCCAAAATGTAGAATCCTTGGGAAGTAACCATCTAGGCTCTTGTTTTAAGACTTCCTACTAATGCTCAATATAATTTATTGCAGCTTTGAATCATTAGAGACATATAGATAGCATATTTGAAGAAATATTAGATCTACAGTCAGGAAACCTGAATTAGAATGCAGTCTCAGACATTGAGCTGCGCAATTTTAGACAAGTCACTTCACCTGTTTCTGCCTCAGTTTCCCTAACAGTAAAATGGGAATAATAATTGTACTTACAGGTCAGAATTATTGTTAGGATGAATGAGAAAATATTCATAAAATACTTATAATAGTGTCTGGTATATAAGAGGAAGCCTAATAAATGCTCATCTCCTTTCTATCTTTCTAACATTTTAGAAAATCTATCTCCTTGTAATTTTTCCCTATTGATGCTAGTTCTGTTTTCTAGAGTCAAGAAAATAAGTCAATTCTTTCTTTAAGTGCTTCAAATAATTGAAAACACTCTTGCTGTCCCTCTAAGTCTCTTCTTTTTCCATGCAATGGGAAATGAAGCCATGTAGGAATAGGTATGGTAATGTATATTAGTATATGTTTAACAATTAGCTCTCTGGGGTAGAAAATGTATCTGTGACATATTTTTAAGTTGATTTGCATTATTAACATTTGCTCGATAACTTTCTTACATCTAGTTAACTAACAGAACAATAAGTGAAAAACTGATTTGTAGCAGTTGTTTATTTCAGAGGCATAAATGCTCATTCTGAACACTTAAGAATTGGCTCTTGAAAGTGAATAAAATGTGGTATTAGCATATGCTGGTTAGCAAGTATGCGCTATATCCTAAATCAATGGTTATAGCAGATAATAAGCTACTGAGAAGGCAGTGTGGAAAGGAGGATGTGGGATTACTGGACAGACATTCTATATCAATAACATTCACTTTCCTCATTGGTAAATTAGGGAAAATAATACCATTATCTTTTTCATGATGTATGGAGATAAAAAAAGAAGAAGAATGGGGCTTTTGCAGCAGTCTTAGTAGATGAAACTATGCAAAGTCAAAGAGCAGAGAATTGAGCTCAGCTGAGTGTGAAAGACTGATTCCTTGGCCAGTTTGACTTGCCTATGGTTTGATCACCATTGTCACCTTCACATCTCCAAAACTTTTCTCATACTATATTAAATTTATTAACTTCAATTTTAACAAGATAACAGGATTCTAGAAACTAGAGAATTTTTTGTGTAACCATCCTTGGTAAAAATCATCTATCCTTGTACCATCCTACTCTCTCTAACTCCTCAAGTCTAATTCACTGCTTGATTTTGTCATTTTAACTTTCATAACATCTCTCACATTAGATCCATTATCTTATCTAGATAATTGTAAAGATGTCCCAATTGGTCTTACTGCCTTAAGTCTTACATGCAATCTTACATGCGGAAGGAAGGAAGGAAGGAAGGAAGGAAGAAAGGAAGGAAGGAAGGAAGGAAGGAAGGAAGGAAGGAAGGAAGGAAGGAAGGAAGGAAGGAAGGAAGGAAGGAAGGAAGGAAGGAAGGAAGGAAGGAAGGAAGGAAGGAAGGAAGGAAGGAAGGGAGAGAGAGGGGGAGAAAAGGAAGGGAGAGAGAGAGGGAGAAAAGGAAGAGAAAGGAGGGAGGAAGGCAGAAAGGAAGAGAGGGTTCATGGGCTTGATTTCTTTCTTAAGAACCATTACTTAAACCCAAATTACTCTGGTTCTTTTTGGTTGGGAGGGTCTTCCCCTCCCAAATTTTCCATTTTTTTGACTAAGTAAAAAAAAGGTATTATTTGCCTCATTTCTTTCACTGAATGAGTAGTTGCTCCAGTCAAACTGAGACCTGTTAAAGACCTTAGCTTGAAAAGGTCAAGATCTCCCATTGCATCCAGGGTCATCCCTACTTGTCCCGATCTATATCTGGCATTAGAGTTAAATGGCTCAGGAAGAAAAAAATAAAGTTAGTAACCATACCCAGCCATCCTCCACTCAAATCCAATTCACTTGCTTGTCATGACATCACCTCCCTGATGTCATGGTCCTCTTCAAGAAGAAAGTACATACAACAATAACATGCTGCTAACAAAGAATTTTTTTTCCCTTAAATGCAAATAGGATCATGTGACCGACTCCTTTATTTCCCCTACTTTAATGTTTCCCCATGGCTCCTAGGAAATAGCTTTTAAAACTCTTCATGACCTTTTCCCAACCTGTCTTTGCAGCCTCATTCAACATTACTCCCCTCTGCATTCTGAAATCAGTCCATACTGGCAACTTGCTCTTCCCCTATTTGTGAGACCTTAACTTCTTTTAGACAGAAATCAGACCTTATCTTCTACTTGAAATTTCCCCTGATGCATCCAAGCATTAATATCCTTTCTCCCAAACTATCTTGCATTTAAGTACTTTGTGCTTATATACTTGTTTTTGTTGCTGTAGTTATTTGTTATTCCCTCATGTCAGTTGTTTTCAATTCTTTGTGATTCTATTTGGGGTTTTCTTGGCAAAGATACTGGAGTTGTTCGTCATTTCCTTCTTGAACTCATTTTGAATAATTGTATATGTTATATATTACATATATAATTTAATACATGTTATTTACATATGTAATTATTCGCTTTGTAATCATATTGTATATTTTTATATGTACTCATTATCTCCCTTCATTAAATATACATTGAGTAGGGTAATTTCATTCTTTGCACGTGTCTCCAGAGCCTAGAACAGTACCTGGCATATAGTAGGCACTTAATAATTACTTGTTGCTTGTCTATATGTTAATGCCTTCAGTACAGCTATTTAGCTATCTGCCATTCGTAATTTAGTGTTAATTAATTTATCCTCCCTACAATATTCTGAATGTCAAAATAGAATAGCTATTCAGAGTGATTTTGATATTTTTTGAGGTTGAAGAATTAATAATTTTGAAGCATAATTTGGGTCTTTGCCTTTCTGTAAGGCAGATAATATATAACCTCTTCAGGTTGAGGAAGGTATAAAACCCATGTGGGAGATGTTTTAAGAATAGACATAATTGGTGATACCAATGACAGACTATCTAATTCCAGAATTTTTTTAGACCTGGCCTCATCTTTGTAAAGGAAGAAGGAATTATGGTCTCCCTTTTTCTCTTCATTATCATTCTCTTCCTCTTTATATCATAGAACCTGGAATATGGGTTTGTTTTGTTAGTACCATAATCCAACAATATTATAAATGGGCTTCATGGGCTTCATAGATTTTTCATTCAAAAAGTTATTTTAGAGGGAAAGTGATTTCCCCCACAAACAGAAAAAATACACCTCAGGGTGAATATAGACTGCTAAAAAACAAAGAAAACTGCAGCAGAACAGAAGTCCTCCTGAGACAACCAGAGAAGACCCAAAGAAAGACCAAGGATGGGGATTAACCAGTATGAAGTACAAATACCTCCAGGTTAGCTACAGAAACAGCCTGTGGGGAACCCTAAAGCTAGCTGGGTTTGCCTGGAGCCTCAGCAGGAATCACAGAAATGTTCACCTCCCTGACAAGGTGATAAGTTGGGGGTCTGAGTCCAGGAAAACTGAATGAAATTCAGCTGATTAGGAATGTCAGGCTCAGCTGTACTGCAGAGACACAAACCTGGGTGAAAAGAAACCAGCACACCTGGTGAGTGCAGAAGCAGTGGGACAGGGACACTTGGCCTGCAGGGCACTTGCAAGAAGGTAGAGTTTTTGGTTTGAGGTTCTAAATCAGAGGGGAAAGCTGAAGAGAAACTAAAAGTGGAATCCCCCATCCCATGATTAGAGGTGCTTATTCTAATTCTTAATAATTTTTTTAAAATGAATCAGCAAAGAAGAATCCCAAAATAGAAAGTTACAGTGGGAATAGAAATGGACAGTGAAGAAAACAAAAACAAAAATGAAAACAAAAAAAAAAAACTCTTTTACCCCAAAGAGTAACATAAATGGTTCCCTGCCCAAAGATAATTTATAGAAGAACTCAAAAAAGCATTTAAAAATCCAATGAGAAACACTCAAGGACTAATACATAAAGAATAATAAGGAAAAAGTAAATTTTTTGAAAATTAAAATTATTCAAGGGGAAGTCAGTGAATCTATAAGAGACTAAGAAATAACAAAATAAAATATAAAGAATGAAAACAATAAAACATTGTGAAACAGCTTATAAAAAAGAAAAGATCTGGAAAACAGATTAAGAAGAGAAAATACAAGAATAATTGTACTACCTGAAAGCTGTGACCAAAAAAAAAGAATCTTGACACAATAATACAAGAATAATCCAATAAAATTTTCCTTGAGTGATAAAATGCAAGAGGAAAATAGAAATAGAAAAAAATCCACTATCACTACCTCAAAAAGATTCTTTATGGCAAACACATAGGAAATTTCATTGCCAAATTTCAAAAACTCCAGATGAAAGATAAAATTTTGCAAGAAACTAGAAAAAAAATTCAAATCTGCTGGAGCTACAATTAGAATTGTACAGGACTCATACATAGCCACTAGAAAAGATAACAAGTTCTGGAATCACATAAATCAGTAATCAAAAGAACTAGGCCTATGGCCAAAAAATAATATCTAGTAAAATTATCCATATAAATTGAATTTTAAAAGTGGACATTCAATGAACTTGTAGATTTTCAGGACTTTGATTCAACCAACCTGAACTAAATAGAAAATTTAACATATAAGAGCCAATATCAAAGATTAATTTCAAGGAACTTAACGTGGACAAATTGTTTATGGTTTTATATGGAAATGCATACCATGTGTTTATGATTGACATCAGTAATTGGGTAGCTCAAAAGAAATACTGAGGTAGAATTGAGTGTGATCTGCCTCTAAAAAAAGCAAACTGCATTTTAAAAAAGATAAAAACAGTAATCATGTTATACAAATAAGGTTCAGAGAAAAAATAGACACAAAAGCATTACTGGGGGTCTAAAAACCTACTCACATCACGAATGGATTTAAAAATATATATATTTACTATAAAGGTTATAGTACTCTCCAAATTTTATAAAGAAATAAGTGGAGAGGTAATAAAATAAGGTGGAGTATAGAAGGATGTGTAGATTTCTGTCAATGGGATAAGGTTGTGTAGATTTATGGGAATGGGATGAAGAGGGAAGGAAAGAGTGGGGAGAGAAAATAAGAGAGGGAATTTGGGAGGTTAAGTAATAGCAAGGCAAATTAAGGAGAAGAAATAAAATGTAATTTATATATGTATATCTGTATATCTGAGTATATATGGGTATGTATGAGTATATGTAGATATATCTACATATATGGTAGGGACTAATGTGTGTGTGTGTGTGTGTGTGTGTGTGTGTGTGTGTGTGTGTGTGTGTGTGTGTGTGTATTATGTAATTAACTGTAGCCTGCTTGGGGGAAGTGGCAGGGATGAAAAGGAAAAAAATAAAATGGAAAGTGCACAGCAAACAACAAAGGAATAACCTACAAGGAAGCAAAAGAAGAATGGATATTCATGAATATAATCTTTATTATTCGTTATTATATATGGTCTCTTAAAATGAAAATTTATTGCTATATATTTTTGAATCTTTCCTGATGTTATGCCATGCACTTGACAGTATTTTGTTTATTTTCCTTTTCTGTCTTTCTTTTTCTATTCTATTTTTTCTTATTTTGCATTCAGTAGAATAAAAATGAAAAAAAAAAAGTATTTTCACTCATAACAAATAAAAAGTTTAAAAAGATATGCATTATGATTGTACTAATTTCATATTTGAATGTTAATGGTGCCACATAATATTCTGAAAGTAATTTTGAGTTTTTTAAAGGATATGTGTTCATCCCAAAAAGATTATGGAGATAGAAATAGAAATATATACCTATTGGCAAATGAAGATTTAAATGTAGATACTAAGTGTTAATATATATGGGACCCAATCTGTGATTTCAGTGGTCTTGGAAACTCCCTGCAAGGACACTCTCTTTGCTAATGCAAATCTATAATTGCACTAAAACCTTAAATCTAAGATAATTTTCTGGGATATTGAGAAGTTAAATGACTTTCCTGAAGTCTGGCCAGTATGTATCAGAATCAGTATTTAAATACAGATGCTGTAGACTTCAAAGTTGTTCTACAGTTTCTGTCTTTGTCAATATGGATTTATA
This sequence comes from Sminthopsis crassicaudata, assembly GCF_048593235.1. Classification (NCBI taxonomy): domain Eukaryota; kingdom Metazoa; phylum Chordata; class Mammalia; order Dasyuromorphia; family Dasyuridae; genus Sminthopsis; species Sminthopsis crassicaudata. Next base: position 344,991,392 of record NC_133617.1, on the reverse strand, counting down.
TGTTCAGTTATACCTGGCTCCAGCATTTACCCATAATGAACCCATAATGAGCCTGTATCTGCCTAACCCAGCACTTCCAACTGCCATATCCCTACCTTTGCTGATTGCATAATGTTCTAGAAAAGCTAAAAAAGCTCTTTAACATTTGCCCTGGAATTGAAACATCTGGGTTATATAAACATCCATCCTATTTACAGAGAGTTCCCCTAGTGAGGTTTATATAGCATTTGCATTTGTTTGTATTGCCCTAGCTGTCAATCACATGGCAAAGCATGGGGCCTAAGTCAGAGAGCTGACAAACCAGTTTAAGTAAAAGACATAGGCAGCTGATAGATTATGTTAGAGGTAAAACAGAAAATTTTAAGTCTCAGTACAGTCTTAAGTCTCACTGTTTCAACCATTTTCCTTTTTAAAAAAATGCATTTGGTTATTATAAAGTATATGGATATGTAGGTAGCTGGATGAGTCAGACCAAAGAAGTCTGAGGCAGATCTTCAGGTACTGTGTAGTCTTCTGCCAACAACCCGACATGAGGCTAAATGAGAAGTTCCAAGGCCTTCTCATCCAACTTGTTATCTGATCAAGAATTCCCTTTGCAAGTCATCAACAAGCACCCATCAGCCTGTGGGAGGAGGGACCAGTGCCTGCTGAGACAGCTTGTACCACTTCTAATTAGAAAGGGATTTTCTTCTCATTGGACCTGTCTGTCTCTCTGCAACTTTTGCCTATTAATCTTAGATCCAGGCAGCACAGCAGATTATCCAGGGAAGTATTGGAATGTATTAAGAAGAAACATGTAAAGATGTATTCAGTCTAGTTTGAAAAGTCACACAGTGCTTGGAGTCCTGGGCCTGTAGTCAAGAAGACCTGAGTGCAAATACTGCATCACACACATACTAGCTGCATGACGTTAGGCAAGTTTCTTTTCCTTTTTCACCTCACTTAAGTGCTTTCTATGTACCAAACATTGTTTTAAAATACTAGAGATACAAAAAAATGACATAAATATAGACTCTCCCTCAAGATGCTCACATTTTAATGGGAATAAATTTCAAATAACCATGTACATGTAAGATAATCTTAGGTATTTATAGTAGGGAAGGGAATGGAGAGACTAGAACCTGCAATAGGTAAACTTTGAGTTGAGTTGTACAGAAAATTAGGAAACTGGATTTGAACTCAGGTTAACTGACTATAGATCCAGTTCTCTATCTACTATGCCATATTGCTACTTCTAATGATCTAATAAGTTTTTACATTAGTGTGGTAGCTAAGTGACTGAAGACAAAAGGAACATATATAGGAGATGTTGTGAAGGTTGAAACGACAAGTCTTTGTAATATATTGCATATGTGGAGTGAATATAAGAAGTCAAAGATGACCCCCAATATTGCCAACTTGGGCAACCAGTAAATCAGAAAGACTTTCACAGTAAAAAGAAATGAGAACATCCAAATGGATATATCCAAAAGGCATGTAGGACTAGGGCTTGAGAGAGAAAACATGCTGTCATGCTACAGAAATCATTTGTAAAATGAGGTGATTGGATTAGTAGATTTCTCAACCCCTCATCAACTCTAAAACTTAAAATATCTTAATTCTATACTAAGGACAAGGAGAAGGCTCAGATAGGTAGAGTGTTGGGAATTTTTAGTCTAATTAGCAAACTTTTGCCTTTTATATGCAAGGTGTCATATACTATACTAGGAGCTGGGGAAACAGGAATTTTTTAAATACCAAAGAACTTAAAGCTTTAGTGTGAAGATGCAACATGTACACAGATAAATAAGTTAAAAGGTATATCCAGAATACTATAAAGTAGTTTTAAGGGTAAGAGAGAATTAACAATTTGGGACACTAGGAAAGATCCCCTATAAAAGTTATCATTAGCTGTGCTTTCAAGGAAACAAGGGATTCTTCAGTTAGAAATGGGGGAGGGTATGGCATTCTACAAGTGGAAGACTGTGTATTTGGGGGGCACAGATGCAGGGCATGAAAAGAAGAACCAACCGTTTACTTTGGCTACAATGAAAGTAGGGGTTAAGTGGCCCCAGCAGGAAGGACAAAGGGTCAGGAATCCAGGCCAACCATAACCTGTAGTCATAGTCAAAGAGCTTATATTTTTGACTTTGTAATTGGTCTATGGAATTCTTCAGATAAAAGTGGGTTTAGACAGGTTGGGAAATAATTGATTTTGACACTGTACTTTTGTATTTCCGCCAAATATTGCACTCTCATGAAAAGATCTTCCCAGTTGAAATGAATGTGTGACTGCCCTATTCACCCAGCATCACAGAACACTATTTCTGAAAAGTAATAGCAGCAGTAGACTGATGGGCTCACAGAACATTGCTATCACACCTAATTTGACTCACCGAGGTGTTATCTAGATGCCCTAAGATGACACTAGAAAAAAGTGCCATTCAAACCAGAATCTAGGAAAGTCAAATCCCTTTGCCTCTTTTGAGCATCTTTATGGTCTCTCGTCTCTCTTCATCCTGAATCCTCCCCCCCCTTTTTTTATCAGAATGTCTTCTTTGAAGACTTGTTAAGCAAGAAACCTGTAAATCTAGCAATATCTCTAAATTGACTCTATTTTTATGAAACTGACACAAGCTATTCATCTCTAAAGAGGGTAATCTGATCAAAGTGGCCAATTTAAATGTTTCATTTTATTTTACAGCAGGAATATCATAGTCTGCAAATGATCTTGTCTCTAAAAGGACATTGTCTTTCTAGCAAGACCCCAATTATGTAATTTCAGTTACTGTCAACTCAGATTTATATTATAATATGCTGGGATTAAAGTTTAAATTCTAGTTAACATTAACTTTCTAAGTAATGTTTATGTTCAAAAGAATAAAATACAAGATTGCCTTACTGTTGTTACTAAATTAGCATCATCCTAATAATCTTAGAATTTTAATACTTTAAAATATCACTGATACCTTATTCAACTTGGTTAATGTGAAAATATCTTTCACATTTATTTCTGAAACAGTTCAACAGTAGTAAGAACTTTCTGTTAACTGATATAGATATTGATGAAATTTAGACCATTTATCAGAATATATAATCAAAAACTCAAAGGTGGTTCTTAACTATCATTAGTTCTCATATCATGTACATTTCTGAATATACACCTGTATACCTCTGCCCTCCTCTTCATAGAGATCCTGTCCCTTACATTAAAAAACAAACAAAAAAAAACCCAAAGAAGTTTGTGAAAGGGTGGAAATAATTTTTAAAAAATTGATTAATTTGATAACATCCAAAGTATTTTGTACTCACTGTTTCCCAGTTCTGCAAAGATCTCATCTCATTTTGCATTGCCTCTTTGGGGCCAAAATTGAACATTATAACTTTATGGCATATCATTTCAGTTGTTTCATAGTTGCTGTTCTCGCAACATATGTTGTTGAAGTCATTGTTTATTTTGCTTTACTCTTCCTATTTGCTCCATTTTTTTCTCAGTTAATAAAAGTTTTCTCACCCTTCTCTATATTCATCATTTTTATAGCATAGTGATATTCTATTAAATTCTTGTACCACAAGTTGCTTATCTATTCACTAAATTGATAGCATCAACTTAATTCCATATCTTGGTTGCAATAAACAGCAGTGACACAGTATTTTGGTGTATATGGGGACTTGCTGATTTACTTTTAAATAATTTACTTTGTGGGATATATCAATAGCAAGAAAATCTTTGGGTCAAAGTATGGACACTGAGTCATTTTCGTTCCCTCATTTCAAAAAGTTTTTCAGAAATGGACCAATTTATAGTTATACCAACAATACTTTGTAATGTTCATCTTTGTACCATCTTTCCAACAATTAGTAATTCCACCTTTTGTCATCTTTATCAATTTGTTATATATGAGATAAAACCTTGTTTTGATTTTTATTTCTCTTATCATTAGAAATTTACAGATTTCTTTTATATGGCTTTTAGAAGTTTATAACTCTTTGTGTGAGATCTATTTGCACATATTCTTTGACCAGTTATCTGGTTAGTAACCAGTTATCTATATGTAGCTTACTGATATATCCTGACAAGGGATTCTGATAAAATAAGCACATTTCCAATGATACCTTTTCTCATATAATAGCAGATTAATTAGATATAATTACAGACTGTTAATTTTTAACTTCTCTTTAAAAGAAAAATGCATTTTGTTCTCTTATTGGCTTATTTATTTATTATAAGCATTAATGTTCTCCCATCCTACTGTATACTCCAGTTGAGTAGGAAATAAAAAGAGAAAGAAAACCTTCATAATATATGCAAGATCCAGAAAAAAATTTTAAACTATCTTGTTCATAAATATATTTCATTCCCTGGCTCTTAATTTGTTTTTTACCATTATGGTACTTGCCATATCGTTTTATAATGCCTTTTTCCCTACAAGTAATTTTTGGCAACTATCTGCCTTAGGAGTGGAATCAAATTCTTCAGTCAAATTGAAAAGTTCTTGCACAGTAGTCCAACATAACCAAAATGAGTTTCTCAATTGAACTGAGAAGAAATCTCTTCAGTACACTAAATGGAATGACCAATAGGATGGTCTGTGAGGTAAAGTCACTATGGCTTAATAGAAAGGGCACTAAACTAAGAATAAAATAAAAAATAAAAAATAAAAAAAACCTTGTAACTATTTCTGCTACTTGGACATTAAATAGTCTTAGGCAAATATTTAACCCGCTCCTTTCTCAATTTCCTTTTTTTAAAATTTGTAAAGTAATTATAACAATACTATCTGCCTTGAAGAGTTCTAAAATGCAAAAGAGATGATAGGTGTAAAAGTGACTAGTAACTATGAAGTATATAAATGTTAATTATCATCATTACTTTTTTCTGTAAAATGGGTTCTTTTTTAGTACATTGCTAAAAATCATTACAGCAGACTGAATTCCAATTTTTCTTGAGAATCTCTAATTTTAGTCACTGGAAAGGCATTTAACAAATATTCCTCCTGAAAATATATAGCTATTATATCCCATTCCTAACTCCCTACTTCTCTCAATAACTAATATTTATGAAAGAAAATATTTAACTCCCAGACTCCTCTGGCTAGACCTATGTGGAACAAAGAATAGAGGTCATATGAAGTATGATTCTTTATAAAAGGACAATCTAGATAGAAATGGCCTTACAGGTAAGTCAGCATTGTTCAGGAATTTAGAGAATATTCCTGAAAAGTTAAATGTGGAGAAAAATAAGGTATGTCAAAATAACTGAAAATATTATTTAGACAAGTCCAAGTTAATTCAGTGAGATAAATTAGATCAGGACAGTTCTTTTTTTCTCTCCTAGGCTATTTGAAGGAAGATCAGTATCATTTCCCATTTGAAAAGAATCTTTCAAAATGAGATCAATCCTTGAATTGTTTTTGTTTCCTTCAGATGAAAAAGGTTGGGTCTCATAAAATATTTTTATGTTATATTTTCCCCCTTTCCCCTCTATGTATATGTGAGTGTATGACTTCAGTAAATTTGATAATAAAAAAAAGAGTTTTATGAGCTATTTATTTTTGAGAAAAAATGAATAACGTTTTTCTCTGTGCTTTGTGGCATTCCATCTACCTCACATTTCTGCATTATGCAAACTTTCCAGAGGCAGCAGTTAGCATGTCAGAAAAACCCTGATGATAACTCCTGAGTAGGCCAAGCTGCTGCATTCTCCTTAGTTCTGAGACAGGCACATTAGTCTGGATGTTAGCCACTTCTCCTTAATTGGATTGCTTGCATAAATTGCAATACATGGTGGACATGTGATGGGATTGTTTTGTTTTTCTCCAAAAAAAAAAAAAAACTCACAAAAAACTGAAAAAATCTATCTGTCATGTAGAGAGAGCTGTATGTGCATCGTATAGGAAAGGGAGAAAATAATTTGAAGAGATGAGAAGATGGCATAGGGTAAAAGCTGATATTCTTTTATAACAGATAGCCCCAAGTTGTAGAGGCCATTATTTCTTGCATTTTCAGAGCAAATGAACTTGACAGATGGCTGTGTCACCTAAACCCCTACCTACCAACTTGATTATGCAGAAAACAATACAATAGAAAAGAAATCATTACTGAAGGAACCTGGTTAGTCCACAGAGGGCCCAGCAATGCAGAAGAACAAAATTACAGTTGTGGAATTGAACAGCAAGAATGCATTTAACATAAAGTGGGTTACAGCAAGGCAATCAGTCATGGCTAAAGCTATTGTCTGGGCTTGCTTGCATGGTATATGAAGTAATCTGTCATCTCCCACTGAATTTATGCTTAGTTTATAGTAGAAAACTACAAAGGTTTCGCCAGGACATGTTCCAGGAGTCTTAAGTAGCTAAACTACAGATCTATAGAAATAAAACTATGGGAATTTAGGGCACATTTCTGCTCTCTCTGTATTTTGGAGGATATTACTTTAACTTCAGGATGCCCCCTCCAGTGTCCCTTGTTACTTGTCCATTAACTAAATGGTGTTGCTTATTGGAAACTGAGGGTACCATTTTATTCTCAGCCAAGATAAACAATTTACTGTTATATGCCATTTTGCCCCTGTGATGGCCCATGTGGAATATATTCTCTCTGGGGAATACCCCATAGAAGACAAAAGGCACAATGTGATTTTGCTAAGAGAAGACAAAATGGTCAGTTCCCTAACTCGGCAAATGTCTCTGGTACAAGTCAAATAAGATCCATGACTTCCCTACCTAGAGTAATAAATATTTTCTTACAGAAGTTAAAAAAAATATTTTTAAAAGCCATAGTTACTGTCTCCTATAACCTAAAACAAAGATCAAGTAACAGAATTGTGCTATTTGCTGTACTGATCTAATGCCCAAATGACAATTTAAAATAGACCAGTATTACAGGTTTAAAGCAAATAAATTGCTTACCCAGAGTATTATCTATAGTTAATTATCCAAGTGATCAAATGAAGTGCAGTATCACTGATTTAATTACTCCCTTCAATAATGCATAGAGTAACCCACCCAGACCTATCCATCCTATGGAACTCTTGTCTATGTCCTCTTTTAAATTCCCACATGAAGTCCAACCAATTAGCTGTGGATCTTACTCAATTTCTCTGGACATCAGTAGGATATCACTGGGCACAGTCTAACCACTTGTTATCTCTCAGTTCACTACAGAACTAGCCCACACTTTTCAATCATACATTTCCCTGATGACATTCTTTAATTCTTTTTTGAAAGTTTTAATTTGTAATCCATTCTGGTCTATTTTCACTCAGCTTCCACATTTTAATTGTTTTGAGGATAAAATATTTTTGTGCCTAAATAATCTTTGCTAATCTTTATATTAACTTGATGACATGTTGGGAATTTCTTGAAAGAAGAAAACACACACACACACACACACAAATACACACATACACATTGATTCAATAAGCAATTATTAATACCAAATCTCTAAGGGAGCTAGAGATTTTAAAACACAAAGATAACAAGTTCTATATGGTAGAGGAGATACAATGTCTTTATGAGGAAGAATAAATAATATAGTTGACTAAGCTATGGACTGTATAAGAGGAAGTAATACAGAATAAATAATAAAGACTGAATAAACATAGAATGAAAAATGTAAGTCTTTACAAATCAAGTAGAGGAGTTTATATGTCATCATAAAAACCACAGGGAACCACAAAGTTTTCTCGAACCCCACATCAAATTTCTATATAATTGATAATTCATTGATATGAGTGATTTGCAGCCCTGCTTGTTTATTTTGTTTCTTCAATGAATCTGTGAGTTCACTGGTATTGTTACTCTTCCCAGTAATACAAAATGTAACACATCCATGCCCTATATGATATATGAATACAAGTTCTAATTTTTATTTTCTGACACACATGCAAATGTATACATATATTGATGTATATGTCTGCATATGCCCTCATATGTGCGTGTGTATATATATACATATATATATACATATATATATATATATGTCTTCATTCCTCTCTATGTCTCTGTCTCTGTCTATGTGTCTGTCTGTTTTTGTTCTCTATGTGAACTTTTGTCTATTTCTTTGTTTCTCTATTTTTTTCTCTCTTTCCTCTTTATGAAGAAAATAGCCATTCCACATAATTATGAGAAACTGTTGTGTCTAATCCCTAGCCAATAGGAGGAGGATATATTTATGAAATATCTGGCATTATCTCCCAAATGAAACTATGAACTTCAACATCTGTAAATCTACACTGAATTGAAATGAACCCTGAGTGAGACAGAAAAGCTTCTGAAAAGGAAACAGAAGCAAGAATAAAGGAGCTCCAGAAAATCTTTGGGGTGGTATAACATAGCCACCTAATATGTGATTTACTCACAACCCAAGATCTTCACAGTTAATACTCTGGCAATGATTGCCTGGCCATGAATAGATGCATCCTGGATGACAGATTTAGATGTCATCTGAAAAAAGTAGAATCTAATGCCATGGAATGGGTATAGTTCAGGAGAGTATCACCCCCTGGGTCACCAGCACTAATTTCTAATGGGATTTGGTACATCTTCCTTGGAGTCCTCCCAGTCTAGTATGATATGTGGACCCAAACACAAGGTGGGGTGGCCACAGCAGGAAAATGAATTGAAATTGGCTTCAGCCCTGTGACAGTCACGCAGATTTTTAACTGGCTGCAGGACCATAAATAAAGGATAAAGGATAATGATGCACAACAACATATCAATTTGGGGTACTGGGGGGATTGACATGAATCCAGTTTGATTTATCTCCTCAATTAGCAATTTGGAAGAAATGATTAGCAGCATGTTAATTTAATTTATCCTTGGTACAAAACTGGGAAAGTTGTTGACTGATAAGAATAAGTTAATGTATCCAGGAAACAAAATATAATTTATAATTTATCCTGAAGAAAATATGAACTAATCAATTCATTTCTGCTTTGAAATCTATATGTTTAGCAATATGATACATCAGTGATTATTTAAAGAATAGTAAAACAAAGGAAAAGGAAGAAAAGAAAAGAAAAATTAGTCTCAACTGTAGTTCTACAATATTGTTCCTTGTTTGCAGTTGGCTGAAACTCATTCTTTTGTGTTCCTATATTCAACATTGTGACATCCATCTATGTCTATTGTTCCATCTTGCCTTTCCATATCCCATTTGCAAATGTCTGATGCTTTCAGGCTATATTTTGGCTCCCGAGGGTCTCTATTGCCTCATCTTCCCAATTCCTTCCCACCAATGCTCTGATATATATTTGTCCTGAGTGACAAACCTCTGATTTGTATATTATATCTTCAAGATAATGTAAGCTTATGAAAAAATCAGTGATACTAGTTATCAAATTTCCATTTGAAGAGGGGTTTCTGAAGATGGAACTTTAACATAGGAAATTATTTTAATTTTAGGGATTTTAAATCCATGAAAGGGCCATTGGGAATGAGTGTTATTTGTACTGAGAGTGATTTCCTGATCTGCTTATAATAATGATAAGTGCTATCACTTAGTGCTTTGATGTTCACAATATTGATTACCTGCAATACAACTTTATGAAGTAAGTATGATTATTCTAATTTCCCATAGCAGGAAAGGAGGCAAAACCAAAACAAAACCCTAAAGATCTTGGACACTAAACTAAAAAACATTAGCAGCATGACTTAAATCGATTGTTCTCAAAGTATGTTGCAGAGAATCCCAGGAGTCTCTAAAACCCTTTCAGAGGATCTACACATTCAAAATTTATTTTTATTTCTATTATAGTAAATATCTGTAAATATAACCCACATAAACAAAAAGTCTTTGGACAGAGCTTCAAAAATTTTAATACCATAAATATACTAAGAACAAAAGTTAGAGAAACTCTGATCTAAACCAACTCTCTCTTGACTTCAGATTTCACCCACATTATTTTTCCACGATACTACTCTTTCTCCTCCCTATGAAAGTAGACATGATTGACATTTTTTTTTTGCATTTATAGAAGGAACTTTATTTGTTTATTTTTAGATAAGTTTGTCTCGGGATGTGTTTTTAAAATGAGAACTTTAACTCCATATACGAATATCATAAGAACCAATTCCTAAAATAGACATTCAAGGATGGAATCAGTTGAGAGCTGGACTTGAGGTAAGGAAAATATGGATTCAAATCTTTTTTTCTGACTATGTATGTGTCCATGTTACTTAACCACTTAACAGTTTTCTCATATGTGAAATGGGGGCAACAGTGTCAACAGTACTTACTTCATAGGGTTTCTGAGACTTGAGACAATGTACAAACACATATATGCATTGTTTCGAAATTTTAAAAAATGGTTATGTAAATTAATATTTTCCAAGTTCTGAATATGTACATCACAACTAAATCTTAATTTATAAGCAACAAAACTTGTCAACTCACCAAAAAGTGTGTATGTGTGTATATGTAAATGCTAATGCTAATATCTATCTATCTATGTCTTCTCATTTATTTTCTTATCATCCATATATATATATATATATATATACACACATACAAATATTCATAATCTGTCGTTCTCTCTCCCTCTAGGACAGCCACTAAATCAGTGAGTTCACTGAGTTCAATCAATATTCTTGTCCTGAATGAATTTGCCTCATCCTAGGTAAGTGGACAAACAGTTATTTACAAACTGCTTTAGCCTGTGTCCATATGCAACCACTAACTTGAACATTTTGTACATGAGTCATTGTTTTTTTAGGACAGATTAATGAGTGATGGTTAGATGATTGATGGGTTGACTGCTCAGTGATCCTAATAGGACACTTAAACTACAGAGCAGCCTGGGCCAGCTTGCCCATAATCTACTTCTTTTGGTCAAATACACTTAAGTCATCTTTGGCAAGTGTACAATGAATCCTCTCTAGGCATTTTTTCCTCTCCCTTACAACCCTAAAACCCAGAACAAGTTATTGTATTCTAGCAAAGGCCTGACCAAGGAAATGCAGCTATCAATGGTATGAAAGACTTTAGAAAAGAAACTTATAGGCCAGTGAATTCAAATTGAAAGAAAATACTAACCTTAAGAAGCTGATGTCAAAATCCCTTTTTTATTTTTTTCAGAGAGTACTATGACATTGTTAATTATGGAGAGAAAGCAGGGCATTAACCTTTATTCTGCTACTCTGTAAATTGCATCACATTAACTTTATCAACCTTGACATAAAGTATATGTGGTTGGGTGTAGAATTGAGGCATTCCCATAGAGACTACCTTGCAGGTGAGCTTCCCACATATTTTGGGAAACCAAACTAACTGAATGACTTGATAAAGATGATTTTTTTAACAAGACTGGGATTTTTTTTTCTTAAATACTAATGATACTATGCTTAGGAATCTACATCAAATCCACAGATTTCCAAAAATTGAATTCTCTTAGCTGTAGATCCTCATCAAAGACATGTTATTATCTTCCCCTAAAATCTAAGAATTTCTCTACAAGTGCTGTTGCTCCTTGTTCTTCAGAATTCAGATTATGAGCTTCAATATCATTGAAATACCAGACTGGTTCTGCACATTTAAAAAAGCAGGAATCCAAATTCTTTCACTTGTTTCTTCATTATTATTCCACCTTCTGTCTCAGAATCCACAATCAACTTCTCTAGTGATAACTTTCTACATATTGAAAAGCATCACCTTCATTATTTTGTCATTTCAACACTTTCCTTTATCTTAACATTTACTTCTGAATGGTGACTATAGACTTTCCAAACTAAAATTATGTCCCTTTACCACCTGTGTTATTAGTTTAAAATTAATACATATCAGATCCCAAATCATTAGAGTCTTAGTGATTTTGATTATAACTTTGATGTCCTTGCATTTTTTATGTATTCTAAATAAAAAACATATTTGGAATTATATATATGTGATTTTAAAGATTAAAATATTTTTGAATGAGGAGAAAGTACCTTAAAGCTTTGATGAACCGATTAACTATATCTTTTGATTAAAGTTTTCTCCTTGTACTTAAAAAATTATGCATTTAAAAATATGTTGGAGATTTGGTTTCCTCATAAAGGAGGTTGGTCTACATGGATACATTTATTAAACATTTCTTATGTACTAGGTACCAAAAATTGGAAAAGTTCTTGGAATGACAATTGTAATGATTTTTTTTTCAGTGTGAGTTGAACATCTACACCTTGGAAATCAAAATGCAATTCAAAAAGAAAAGGGGAAGTAGAGAAGGAGAGACAGAAACAGAGAGAGAGAGAGAGAGAGAGACAGAGAGAGAGAGAGAGAGAGAGAGACAGAGACAGAGACAGAGACAGAGAGGGAGACAGAAAGATAGAGAGGGAGAAGGAAGGGGAGATGAAAAGAGGGGAAAAGATTCAGAACAGGGGAATAGGAAGGAGTGAGGAGTGGGAGGGGGAAAAAAAGTTAAAATCTTTATTAGATCTGTATACAGATTGTTCCTCATTGTTTATTTTCTTACCAAAGTTCCTCAAGTTTCCCCTGAAATCTGTTTCTCAATATGCTTTTTTTTTTTGTCTTTAATTCAAAGTCTTTTTCCTATTCCTTATGAGGAATCAACATGTTCATTACAACTATAGCAATATCTTGCCTCTTTTAAATGTTGATGCAACTTTTTTACATAAAAATATTTTTCTATCCTTTTACCACTAAATGTGCTATAGGAACAAAATAAAAATATGTTACATTACTATTAGGGAATCTGGAATCTACTGAATTATGGAACACTCAGTTTATAAATTATTTTTATTCATTTTATTTATTTATTTACCATTTTTTATTAATTTATAAATAATTTTATAATTATTATTTATTTGTTTTATTTATTTACATTTTTCATTATAGCTTTTTATTTACAAAACATATGCACGGGTAATTTTTCAACACTGACCCTTGAAAAACCTTCTGTTCCAAATTTTCCCTTCCTTTCCCCCACTCCCTCCCCTAGATGGCAGGTATTCCAATACATGTTAAAATATATGTTAAATCCAATATATGTACATATCCATACAGTTATTTTGCTGCACAAGAAAAAATCAGATCTAGGAAAAAAAAACTGAGAAGGAAAACAAAAATGCAATCAAACAACAACAGAAAGAGTAAAAATGCTATGTTGTGGTCTACATGCAGTTCCCACAGTGCTCTCCTTGAATGTAGATGGCTCTCTTCATTGCTGAACAATTGGAACTAGTATGAATCAATTCATTGTTGAAGAGAGCCATGTTCCTCAGAATTGATTGAATAATTCTTCTTGCTGCCATGTACAATGATCTCCTGGTTCTGCTCTTTTCACTTAGCTAAGTGTGAAACTTAGCTCGTTTCACACAGTTCATGTAATTTTCTCCAGGCCTCTCTGAAATCATCCTGTTGGTCAATTCTTACAGAACAATATTAATAATATTACATAGCATTCATATACCATGATTTATTTAGCCATTCTCCAATTGATGGGTATTCACTCAATTTCCAATTTCTTGCCACTACAAAGAGGGCTACCACAAACATTTTTGCACATGCGGGTCCCTTTCTCTCCTTTAGGATCTCTTTGGGATATAATCTCAGAAGTAACACTGCTGGCTCAAAGGATATGCACAGTTTAATAACTTTTTGAGCATAGTTCCAAAATGCTCTCCAGAATGGTTGGATCCCTTCACAATTCCAACAATGTATTAGTATCCCCGTTTTCCCATATCCCCTCCTCCATTCAGCATTATCTTTTCCTATTATCTTAGCCAGTCTGAGAGGTGTATAGTGGTATCTCAGAGTTGTCTTAATTTGCATTTCTCTAATTAATAGTGTGGAAATTAATTTGTGTGGAAAGCACCTTTTCATATGACTAGAAATAGTTTCAATTTCTTCATCGGAAAATTGTTCATATCCTTTGACCATTTATCAATTGGTGAATGGCTTGATTTCTTATCAATTTGAGTCAATTCTCTATATACTTTGGAAATGAGACCATTATCAGAACATTTGAATGTAAAAATGTTTTCCCAGTTTATTGCTTCCCTTATAATCTTGTCTGCATTAGTTTTGTTTGTACAAAAACTTTTTAAATTAATAGAATCATAATTATGTGATCAATAATGATCTCTAGTTTCTTCCTCCTCTACAGGTCTGAGAGGTAAACTATCCTATGTTCTTCTAATTTATTTATAATCTCATTCTTTTTTTATGCCTAGATCATGAACCCATTTTGACCTTATCTTGGTACACAGGGTAAAGTGTGGGTGAATGCCTAGTTTTTACCATACTAGTTTCCAATTTCCCCAGCAGTATTTATCAAATAGCGAATTCTTATCCCAAAAGCTGAGGTCTTTGGGTTTGTCAAATACTAGTTTGCTATAGTTACTGACTATTTTGTCTTGTGAACCTAACCTATTCCACTGATCAACTAGTATATTTCTTAGCCATTACCAAATTATTTTGATGACTGCTGCTTTATAATATAGTTTTAGATCTGGTACAGCTAGGCCACCTTCATTTGATTTTTTTTTTATTAGTTCCCTTGAAATTCTTTTGTTCTTCCAGCTGAATTTTGTTGTTATTTTTCAAAGTCAGTAAAATAGTTTCTTGGGAGTTTAATTGGTATAGCACTAAATAAATAGATTAGTTTAGGTAGTATTGTCATCTTTATTATATTCTCTCAACCTATCCAAGAGCATTTGATATTTTTCCAGTTGTTTAGATATGACTTTGTATGGAAAGTGTTTTGTAATTTTGCTCATATAGTTCCTGAATTTCCTTTGGCAGATTCCCAAATATTTTATATTATCAATGGTTATTTTAAATGGAATTTCTCTTTGTATCTCTTGCTGTTGGGTTCGTTAGCAATGTATAAAAATGCTGATGATTTATGTGAATTTATTTTATATCCTGCAACTTTGCTAAAGTTGTGGATTATTTCTAATAGCTTTTTAGTTGATTCTCTGGGGTTCTCTAAGTATACCATCATATAATCTGGAAATAGTGATAATTTAATTTCCTCATTACCTACTCTAATTCCTTTAATCTCTTTCTCAACTCTTATTGCCAAAGCTAGCAATTCTAATACAATATTTAATAGTAATGGTGATAGTGGGCAACCTTGTTTCACTCCTGATCTTACTGGGAATAGTTCCAGTTTATTCTCATTACATATGATGCTTACTGATAGTTTTAAATAGATGCTACTTACAATTTTTACCTTACATGTTAAAGATAATTACATATTGCCTATCCCAAGGTATTTGTAACTTTGACAAAGGAAGCATTACCTTAATATGAAAAATAATCCTCTAATAGATCACAACAAATTGCCATAACATTTGAATCTGGAGGAATGAATGAACCCCTCAAATCACAAAATATAGATAACAGTCAAATCAAATATCATGCTGTGGGGAAAGAAAAAAAGCATCTAAACTAGAGGTAGAGAAACTTGCTTAAAAGCTAAGTTTTCCTACTTAAAGCCTGGGTGACCTGTAGAAAGCCACTTAATATACCTGGGGTTCATTTTATTTATCTACAAAAGGAAATTTTCAACTATATGACTTCTAACTTCTCTGCCAACTCTAAATCTATAATCTCATTCTACATGAGATTCATTATTTTGCCATGCAAAGAATACAATCCACTATTTTATACTATGAATAGTTTTATAATTAGAGTTGTATTGTTGAAGACTTCAGAAATTTAGAGCTGAATTCTTTCTAAAAATTTGTTATTTACAATCACCTTTTTTTTTTCATTAAGAAGTTAGTAAAATATGTTAGAGAGAGCTCAAATGTAGCTCATTCTAATACCCTGCAGTACACAGTACGAATTTGAATCTTCTTCCATATGCAGGAAACAATGAATTATTGCCAAATTTATAGTTGGAAGATACAGGGACACTCAATTCAATGCAATTAAATAAGCATTTGTGAAGCACAAGATGTGCTAGGTATTGCAGATAGAAATATGAAACAGAATTGCAGATTGTTAGAACTATTGGAAGAGACACATATCCAGGGCTTTTCTAGAGCCACCTCACTCAGGCTGGAGAGAGACAATTGTTTTTTTTTATGAGTGTGAGCAGAACATTTACATTTTGGAAATTAACAAATGCTATAAATCAAGATTTGATTTATTGTTTTGAGATTGTTTAAACTGAAAAAAAGTGATGGAAAATGTTAATAATGCTGATTTAGCTTAAAAGAGTGTTGTGTATTCATTTTGTCTCTCAAAATGAATTAACCAAACATTAAACAACATTGCATTTACATATCTTGAATTTTAAAGCAAGTCTTGTGAATTCAAGGCTTGTATTCTTTTATTAGATATCTTGCCCAGCTATCCTTCCATCACATTATCCCTTTTCTCTTGGAATTTATAATATCAATAGCAGAATAAAACAAATAAACAAATTAATGTACAAATAACTAAAAATATTGCAAAATCAATAGATTCTAAGATAATCAAAAAGGCTAGAAACAGATAAAGTGCTTTAGGAAAATTTAATGAGGGGAAAAAATCCTTCTGAGAAACCGTGGAGCATAATTACAAGAATACCAACCTTAGAAAATGAAGAAGGTAAGGTATGTAACTGAGAAGTTCACTTCACCTCTGTGAGCTTCTTTTTATGCATCTGTAAAATGGGAATAAAAATAATACTTGCCTCAAAGCCTTGTGAAATTAAAATGATTTTGTGTATATGAGGAGCCTTTTGAATTTTCTAGAATGATATAAATGCTAGTTATTTTTTAATACTTAGGGCCTATGGAAGGCTTCATAATGGAAAGTTGAGTTTAACAAAAAGGAAAACATTTCAATAAGATTGTTTTGAGAAAAGAGTTCACAGAAGAAGTAGGAGAATGCAGAATGAGATCAGGGAAATATCTATTTTGACTAGAAAATACATGGGAAAAGGGTAGAATGATTTTCCTTGTGTGAAAAGAGCTTTATAGTTGTGTTGATAAAGTTGCTGAGTTTATTCTGATAAGTAGACTCCCAAGTAATTATATTGTTTTAAATATATTTTAAATTATTTTAATTGGAATTTCTTTACCTCTTTCTGCTGGACTTTGTTGGTAATATAGAAATGCTGATAATTTATGTGGGTTTATTTTGTATCCTACAACAGCTAAAATTATTGATAATTTCAAGTAGTTTTTAAATTAGTTCTTTAGGATTTTTAAAATTTTTTAAAATAATTTTTATTTACCAGATATATGCATGGATAATTTTTCAACATTGACAATTGTTATGCCTTTTGTTCTAATTTTTCCCCTCCTTCTCCCCTCCCCCCCAGATGGCAGGTTGACTAATACATGTTAAATATGTTAAAGTATAAATTAAATACAATATATGTATACATGTCCAAACAGTTGTTTTGTTGTACAAATAGAATCAGACTTTGAAATAGTGTACAATTAGCATATGAAGGAAATCCAAAATGTAGGTGGACAAAAATAGAGGGATTGGGAATTCTATGTAGTGGTTCATAGTCATTTCCCAGATTTCTTTTGGTGGGTATAGCTGATTCAGTTCATTATTGCTCTATTGGAACTGATTTAGTTCATCTCATTGTTGGAAATGGCCACATCCATCAGAATTGATCATCATACAGTATTGTTGTTGAAGTATACAATGATCTCTTGGTCCTACTCATTTTACTCAGCATCAGTTCATGTAAGTCTCTCCAGACTTTTCTGAAATCATCTAGGATTTTTTAAAATATAACATCATATCATGTATAAAAATTATAGTTTTGTTTCCTCATTGCCTATACAAATATCTTTTTTTTTTCTCTTATTGCTATAGCCAAAACTTTTAGTACAATGTTAAATAATAGAAGTTATGATGGGCATTCTTGCTTCACTCCTGATTGTAGTGGAAAGGCTTCTAATTTGTGCACATTACAGACAATGTTTGCTAATGGTTTTAGAAAAATGTTACTTAGCATTTTAGGATAAGCTCCATTACATTCTCTAATGCTTTAATAGGAATGGGTGCTGTATTTTGTCAAAAACTTTTTCTGCATCTATTGAGGTAATTATATTATTTCTTTTGATTCTGTTATTGATATTGCAATTATGCTAATAGTTTTCCTAATATTGAACCAGAACTGATATAATTCCTATGTGGTCATAGTGAAGGATCCTTGTGATATATTGCTGTAATATCTTTGCTAGTGTTGTATTTAAATTTTTTGCATCAATATTCATTTGAGAAGTTGGTTTACAATGTTTTTTCTTTGTTTTTGCTCTTCCTGGTTGAATATCAATACCATGTTTGTGTTGAAAAAGGAATTTGATAGGACTCCAACTATTTATTATATCTATATAAACTATGTTATAGTTTATATAGAATTTGGATTAATTCTTCTTTAAAGGTTTTATAGAAATCTCTTGATAGAATTCTCATATGATTTGGTGAATTTTTCTTAAGAAGTTAATTTATGGCTTGTTCAATTTATTTTCTAAGATTGACTTATCTAAGAATTTTTATTCTATTAATCTAGGTGATTTATAGTTTTGTTGATATTCATCCATTTAATGAAGATTGCCAAATTTATTGGCATATAATTAGGAAAAATAGTTCCTAAAATTGTCCTAATTTCACTTCTTTTACTTTTGATACTAATAATTTGGTCTCCTTTTTTCCTTTTTGAAATCAAATTAATGTTTTATCTGGTTTATTAATTTTTCCCTCATAAAGTTAGCTTCTAATTTTATTTATTATTTCAATGCTTTTTTTTACTTTAAATTTTATTAATCTCTTCTCTGATTTTCAGGAATTCCAATTTAGTGTTTAATTAATGATTTTTTTTTCTTTTCCTAATTTTTTTAGATGCATGCCCAATTCATTGTTCTGCTTTTCCTCAATTTTATTGATGTAAGTAATTAGAGATAATACATTTTCCTTTAAATACCACTTTGTCTGCATCTAATAAATTTGGGTATGTTGTTTCAATGTTGTCATTTTCTTTAATGAAATTATCAATTGTTTTTATGATTTGCTCTTTGACTCACTTGTTTTTTTTAGGATTAGATTATTTAAGGTCCACTTAATTTTGGATGTTTTCATTGTCCATTATTGAATATAATTTTTATTCTATATGATCTGAAAAATGTGTTCACTATTTCTGCTTTTCTGCATTTGTTGTCAAGTTTTTAATGTCCTTATACATGGTCAATTTTTATGTAGGTGCCTCATGTATTGCACAGAAAAGGGCCTATTCCTTTCTATTTCCATGGTATTTTCTCCAGAAACCTATTATATCTAATCTATTCAGAATTTTATTCACTTCCTTAACTTCTTTCTTATTTATTTTTTGGTTAGATTTCTCCATTTTCATTTTATGAGTGAGTTCATCCCATTCATATTTATAGTTATGATAACTAGCAGTATATTTCCCTCCATGCTTTTTTTTGCTTGTTTATCCCCCTTCTCACTCTTAACCCCCTCACACTTTTTCCTCACAAGTATTTTAATTATGATCATTTCCCCCAATATGCCCTTCTTTTTATCAGCTCCACCCCATCCGATGCTATTATCTTTGTTCCTTTTTACTTCCTTATAGGATAAGATAGATTTCTATATCCAACTGAATGTGTATGGTATTCCCTCTGTAAGTCAATTTTTATGAAAGTAAGGTTTAAGTTTTGCCCACCACCCTCTCCTCCTCCATCTTCTCCTTCATTATAATCATTTTGCTTGCTTTCTTTATGTGGAATGAATTCCCTTATTAAATCTCTTCCCCCCCCCCATCTTACAATGCAATTTTCTTTCTCATCTCTTGATTTTTTTTGTGGGTGGGGGGAGGAATATATCATCTCATCACTCACCTTATATTCATATTTCTGTGTTCATATGCTCCTTCTAGTTGTTCTTATAGTAAGAGTTATTATAATGCCAGAGAAACTGAGGCAAGATAGAGATTAGAGAGTTATAATAGTTTATTTGAAAGGGAGAGATTTACTAGGACCAAATGGGTCCATGGTTTGGTCCCAGGGCTAAATGAGACTATTGTCTCCAAGAATGCAGCAAACAATGTGAGTTCTCAATGATATGTGGCTCAGAAAGAGGAGGTAGACAGAGGCAGGGGTGGAGTCAGAGTGCTAAGAGCTGGAACAAGACTATGGATCTGGTTCTGACAGGGTTGGGGGAGGCATGGGGGATATCAGATAAATTGGGATTACAGAATGGGGAGAGGCACCCAACGTTCTGATAAATTGGAATAGAGAGAGGCACCCAACATTCTGATGATGTCTAAGATAGAAGGTCTTTCTACTTATCTAGATCATCATGATTAGAGAGAGGGATAGTGTTGCAGGACTGACCAGAACAATTAGGAACTGAGGCTGAACAATTAGAGGAAACAGAGCCAGGATAATTTAGGGAAACTGAGTCAGGATAATTAGGGAAACTGAGTTAGGATAATAAAAGAGAATTGTGGTACAACATTACAAAAATTATCTTGTTTTATAGAAATACAGTTTAATGTATTAAATTTCTTTTTTTTTTCTTGTTTCTTTTTTTACCTTTTTATGTTTATTTTGAGTCTTGTATTTGGAAGTCTAATGTTTTTAGTCAGATTTAATACTTTAATTAGAAATGCTTTATAGTCCTCTATTTTGTTAAATACACATTTTTACCCTGAAATTTTACTGGCTAGATGATTCTTAGTTATAATCCCATCTCCTATGCCTTATGGTATATCATATTCCAACCCCTCTGGTTCTTTTATGTGGAAACTGCCAAATGTTATGTAATCCTGATTGTAACTCCATAATATTTGAATGGTTTCTTTTTTTTTTTTTTTTTTTTTTTTTGGCTGCTTGTAGTACTTTCTCCTTGATCTGTGAACTCTGGAATTTAGTTTTGATATTTCTAAGAGGTTTTAATTTTAAAAATCTTTCAAGTGGCTATCAGTGAATTAAGTTTCTTTTTTTGCCTTCTGATTCTAATATATCAGGCTGGTTTTCTTTGATATATTTTTTTTAAATATAGTATCTGAGATTTTTTTTTAATTTTTTTATCATGGTTTTCAGGCAGATCAACACTTTTCATCTTAATTCTCCTAAATCTGTTTTCTAGGTCAGTTGTTTTTCCAATGTGGAATTTCACATTTTCTTTTTTATATTTTTATTTTGTTTTATTGTATTTTTATGTCTTATAAAATCATTAGTTTCCCCTTTTTTCAAACTTTATTAGCAAATTAGTGTGTTTTTGTTTTTTGTTTTTGTTTTTGTTTCTTTTAGTGAGATTTTGTACTTCCTTTTCTAGTTGGCTGATTCTATTTTTTAGGGAAAACCTTGGTAAATTTTTGTATATCTTTTCCCATGTTATCGACCTTTTTTTTTAGTGATTCTCTAGCACTATTCTCATTTCTTTTCCCATTTTTTCTTTTGCTTCTCTATTTTACTTTTTAACATTTTTTTAAAGCTCTTCCAGTAATTCTTTTGGAGCTTGAGAACAAATTATATTTTTCTCTGAGGTTTCCCATGTAACAAATTTGACACTATTGTCTTCTTCTAAATTTATGGCTTGATTGACCTTACTACCAAAGCAACTTCCTATAGATAAACTATTTTTTGCTTGTTTTTTTTGCATTTTTTTGTGACTTGGTGCTTTTATGTGAGAGTTGGGCTCTGGTCCTATATTATCCCAAGCTTTTAATACTGGGGTTCTGGGACTTACTGCTGTTTTTAAGCAGCTTCCTTCAGAGGTTAGTTGCTTAGTTTTTCTGGAGGGTAGACATACCTTCTAGTTTGTACTTAACTTGGGGGAGAGGGGTGTGCTCCCTGTTGGCTTCCCCTTGTTATAGGGTTTAGCGTCTGACCTGCTCCAAGGGGAAAACCTTGCTGTTAGATTGCTGTAGTAACAGATTCTTTCTGCTTTCTGACCCTGAAGGAGAAATCTTGGTGCTAGTCTGGCTCAACTGTGGGCTTGCTGCCAGGTTGCTCAGGAAACAGGATCTCTCTCCTGACAGACCACAGGAGAAGTGTCTCTCTGTTGGCCAGCGCATGAATGAGTCTTCATTACTGATCAGCAATGCAGTCAAGGCCTTGCTGGTGACTTGTGCTGAGAGTGGAGTCTTGAGTCTAGAGTATGATCTTGTTGCTATACAGACTTCTTACTTGTCTAGGGGGTTGCTGATTTGTAGGAGGGCAGGACCTCAGTGCTGGACTCTCTCAGGTCCAAGTTCTCCCACAGGCCCCCTGCTGTGATTCTGGCTGGAACTCCTTTCTCTTACCAACCCAGTGAGACAGACTTTTCCCATAATAAGCTGTTTCATACCTCTGAGATCAATTCTGAGGCAGTTTTATAGTTGTTATGGAGGAGAATTTGGGAGGACTTCTAAGGGCTTCTTCCTAACTCTATCATTTTGGCACCAAAAGTCTTAAGCACTTAATATTTGCCAAGCCTGGCACTAGGTACTTAGATTACAAGAGAAAAAAAAAAACTGTTTTTGCCCTCCAGGATTTTATGTTCCATGGGAGGATACAACATGTACACAATAAGTATATACACAATAAATATTAAAGTAAATTTTCTTGAGAAGAGCAACATTCTGTCCACTCTTGGGCAATCTATTCCTGAAGGTCAAAAGAAGGAAAAGCAAAACTGCCAAAGCTGATTGGCAGAACTCCCAGTTTGGAAACAAAATTCAGTCTGCTACAACTGCTCCAGTATCCCCTTCATATGGGATTATGCTTGAATGATACTTGAAGAACTCTTATCCTTTTTCCCCTAGAAGTGCTCTTATTTATCATCTACTAGGAAGCCTAACAGAAAATTCAGCTCAATAGTTATTAGCTGATCAAGAAATAAAGCTCAAATCTCATGAGGACTCTGCTCCCAGATACTACCTTTTATTCTTTCATTATCACAAATGAAACTCTAATCCTGAAAAATCATCTTTCAAAGTGGGGGGGCCATTAGTTATAAGAAGCAATTGGACTTAATAACTGCCCAAATAAGCAAATATTTGCTGGGAAAAGCCAAGATTCATGGGAAAAAATATCATAAATGTTAGTAGATTCCAATTCTGGCTAAGAAATTAAAAGTTTACTATTTCTCTTTTGAACAAGTTACATAACATTTTGATGTCATGATTTTATGATTTGTATAAGGAAGGGAATTGGAGTGAAAGTCCTTTCCATCTGTAGAAGTCTAAAAATTTAATATATGCAAAGCACTGGAGGCTCTGTAGTTACTGTAAGTACTGACCAAGTGAGGAGGTGGGAATGGTTCAGTGAAAATTCATCACTACTAGAGGAAATACAACTCAGAGCAATACCTTATTGACTGACCGAAGGTCAATAGCATCATCTTAATATATGAAAGTGAGCACATTTTCAGTGGGAAGCTAGGGACATTTCAATCGGTATAACTCTTTTGAAAATTGTGACATAAATATCTATCATTTCACTATATATGAATTTTTTTTAGATTTCCAATAAATGCCATCCTGTATGTGGAAATTCAGTAGATATAGCTTCACTAAGCCTGGGGGCCTTTTGATTCCTTTAAAGTTTTCATCAGGTTTCATCAACTTTATTGGAAAATGGGATACAGCCCTTATTGAAAGATTGGTGGAAATTTGTCAAACACTATCAGTCCCAAATAAAATCTTTGCTGCAGCCACAATTATTGCAATAGTAACTTCCATTTTGAAAGAGTCAGGCACATTTTTTTCCTATGAAAGAATATTCAGGCTAAGAAAAAAATAAAACTATTCTCTATCTAACTAAAATTGCTTTAAATCTGCATACATATATATGTACATATACATATATATTGTAGAAAGATTTCATCTCCTTTTACCTTTTTATTTATTGCATAGGGAATGTGTGTGTGTGTGTGTGTGTGTGTGTGTGTGTGTGTGTGTGTGTGTGTAAATCTTTGCAGGGAATTTCAACCTAAGCATAAAGGAGTTGTACTATCTGCAGAACTTAAGGGCTATAGTTCTTAAAAAATAAAATAATAAAAAATAATAATTTATAGATATTTGATTATTGGATATATCTCAGTGTTAAGCAATAATATGGGGAAAACAAAGAAATGTAAGACATAGTTTAAGGAGATAGCACAAACATATGAAAAGTTAAATAAGAACAAATACTGTATAAATCTAAACTAACTGTGCAAAAATAAAGTTTTCTAATTTCAGTAAAGGGAGAAATCTCTGTGAGTGAGGTAATTTCATTAGCTTGAAATTTAAATTAGTTAGGCATTAAAGGTTAACAAGGCTTTCAACAATTGGAGAATGGTGCTGGGGTGAAACTAAGAGGAACAATGTGATGAAAGTAGCAGAGGCTTGAATGAGTTGAAATAGAAGGTATGTATAGGCAAATAGAAGAAACTCACACTAGGATGGCATAGAAATGCAAAAGAAGAGAGATAGAACTGGCCTTGCTAAAGATCATTCAGTGTCTAAAGATCATTCAGTGCTCTCATTTTACAGATAAGAAAACTCAGGTCCCACAAAGTTAAATGACTTGATTTGCCCAAGGTCATAGAGTGAATTAATGAATAATGGCACAGCTGGGACCAATTTACTGACTAGATCTAGATTGGGATGATAATTCAAGAATCCTTGAATACTAGGCAGAAGAGTTTAGCTTTTAATCCTACAGCTACAGAGCAAGGAGAGTGGAACTGATCTATGTCTTGCCACTAAACTCAAATGACTCTGGAGGAGAGAATGGGACTGATGATTTGCACTGCTCTTCCTCATCTCAAGCCAATTCACTTGCAAGTTAAAACATCACCTTCCTGATGTTATTGGTCCTCTTCAAGAATGAAAGACAAACACAATAAAATGGGGAAGTTAAGAGGGAAATAATATAATACCACAATTCTGTGTGTTGTGTGAGTGTGTGTATGTTTTAAACAGGACCTGTGATTTCATAAGTGTATAAAAATGAGTTTGCAATCTCCTTCCAATGATGCATTTTTAAAAAAATCAGTTATAATTTATGGTCTCATAGTCACTAAGATATTAAGGAACTTCTCCAGGATCACATAATCATCATGCAGCCAAGGCAGGATCTGAATCAAGGTTGCCACTCTTTCCAATGCACTATGTTGCTTCAAGTCTTCATATGTTGGTGAAGAGCAAGTTGTATTGGAGGGGAAAGAAGCTGGAGCCAAAGAGACAAATTGAAAATTGAGTGTAATGATCCTGGCAAATCACAATAAGGGTTTTTGTTAAGTTAGTTGAAGTGGAAATTAAGTAGAATTCAGGAATGCAAGAAAAAGGAAGAGTATGAGTCTTAAGCTCTCATAAGGAAAACATTTAAAGAAAGAATTCTAGAGAGCTGAAATATAAATTTGAATAAGTAGTATAAAGGGAAGATGAAATAAAAAAAAAAAGAGATCACAAAAGAGAAATTAGCATAATATGTTTCCATAGAAGAGAAAAGAAAAAAAAACAAAACAAACTTTTAGAGTTTGAAGTAAAAGTGGATTTCAAAATCAACAGATATTAAAGGATAATTAACCAAAATGACAATGGGGGAAGTTCATTGAATCAGGGAAGTAAGAAGTTGTAAAATGCACTCCTAGCAGTAACAATTACTAGTCTGTCCTAGGCCCAACAGAGTACCTTTGACCACTGACCTTTGCAGTGTCAACTCTACCCAGCTTGCCTCTTCTGAGGCCTTCAAAGGTCTCTGGCCACAATTTCTTGAATAGTAGTTTAATAACCGGTAGCGCACTCAAGATCAGCCACATGTAATCTTAAAAGCCTTTATTATACCTACTCATATAATGCCCTGACTTGATGCCCTAACTTGTTAGTTCCCTAGTGAACACTTGGTCTGAAGACCCACGTGTTCACTACCAAACTTCTTACCTCTCTCAGCTATCCATCAGCTTAGCTTGGCTTGGCTACCCCAGGCTAGGGAGCCAGGTTAAAGAGCACCAGGTTAAAGAGAGTGACTGCTGTCTGCAGTGGGCTTATAAAGGGCCTGTGAGGTCACACATACACAGCCAACCAACGAGAGAGCCATCACCCATTATGAAGCTATCTCAATATGGCCAGGATCCCACCCACAGGACAGTCCTATATCCACAGAAAATACTTCTGGCCACTCAAATCTCCTGTTGCACTGTGCCCGCCCACTTAAAGGGCCCTTACAAGAAGTTATTTGTTTTATTAAGGATAAAGGAAGACACTACTTCCATCCAGAGTGAGAACTGACAAATAGAAATATATGTAAAATGATTTTACATACAGACATATAGAACATGTATGTATGCACATTTGTGTAGTCATCTCCTGGCATGGAAAGAAGAAAAAAAAGGAAAAAAAAAGAAATTTACATATTTATTATGTATTTAAAAGGAATATCAAGTGGTACATGATAGATTTGCATTTTCATGGGCATTTTTTTTATTATGCTATGGAAATGCTTGTTTAATTCCATAAATTAAGAATAAAATAAAATAAAATTTAAAAGATTGTATTTTAATATTATGTTAAGGTAATAGCTATGTTGTGAAAGATTAAAAATAAAAATATAGTGAGAAAATGGAAGTAGTAAGTATAGACTATTTGTTTAAGAAACTTAAAATTAGGAAAAAGAGGGTGATAGAAGTATCAAGTAACAATTCTTTCAACATATGGGGGGAGTGTTTATATTTTTAAGAATGGAAAGAAAGGAGATAATGAAGATGGACAATTTGAAAATACTATCTTTCTAAAGGGCAGAAAACTATTGGAATCTTAAAGGAAATCAGAAGGGAAATGATCAAAAATCATTTTACAAAAAAATATGGAAGGATTTGGGAGGAGATAGTAAACAATTTTCTTTAAAACAAAAGAAAAATGAGCAAAATGACTGGAGAGCTATAGAAAAATTCAGCTAAAGAAGTAGAAAATGAACAAAACTTCTATGATGAACTTCTATGAGTTTTTAAAAGTCAGTTTCCCATGGCAATGTATTTAAAATTTTACTTTTACAAATTGAATTATTGAAAGCATTTGTTTGCTTTCAAGATGTTTTTAAAAAATCCACATTTGGAAAAGATTATATTTATGACACCCAAATCCAAACTACCCTTTGTAATTTCACCTTTTGATAATTAAAGATAATATACCACATAAGGACTACTATACCTGAACTCTGGTAGCATTATACATTCTACCAGAAAACTGTGTGGCTTCCCTAAGCAGTGCTTTAATTATTATTATTATTTTTTATTTATGACATCATAAGCATTTTGTCATCTCTAAATTTAACTGTCCTATGTAAATCTGACCACAGAAGTTTTAAAAATTGATTTTTTTTCCTCAGTAGCATGCATGATTTATTATCTATTGGGACATTTGGCCACCAGCAAGACTGATTTTAATAACAGTCGGGGGTCACTTCTTCTGATTGGGTATTTAAATACATTGTTAAGGAAATGTACCCTATTTGGATAATAAAAATATCAGCAGATACTCAGACAAAAACTGAAACCAGGCTAGACATTCACTAATGTCTAATTTAAAATCATTATAATGGACATAGAAAGATATTTTACCATTATCTCTGGGGAAAAATAACAATTTGAGAAAAATACCATTGAAGTATTCCAACTTTCATAGAGACAGATTTGTCTAACAAGTCCCATAGGAAAGAATTTTTTTTTTTCTTTCTGGGTAACTCCTTACTTGCAGAGATTACTGAAAAGAAGCTTAAAGCCATGAGGGAATTGATAAGATTTGGTCATATGACCATGACATATCTATGACACTTTATGTTGTTTGGTTCAATTCTCTATACCCCTTAGCATACATTCACTCTATAAGACATGAAATAAAGTAGGAATATTGAAGGTGAAAGGGGCAGAGGAGCAAAGCAGCATTGTATTTCTAGGATGGCTAGATGGAAATGGTTTTTGTTGACCTGTCAGAATTTTCCATATGTCCAAAATTTTGGGGAAAAAAGTTTGTAATAACCTGTAGACACTTCTTTGAACACACATGGACTGAATGGGGGGGGGGGGGATCATTCAACTCAATAATATCTTCTAAAAAGTAAAAAAAAAAAAAATGGTATGCAAGTAATTTTTGCTTTTCCTTGTTTTCTGTTGGTCCCCTATGTGTCTTTTCAATGCCCTTGGCAAATGAATATCCCTGAAGGCCTCTTGTGTCATTGTGTCAACCACTTCCTTAGCTGTCTGATTTAGTGAAAAGTGTGAAAAGTTATTTGGCTGTTTTATGGACTGACAAAGAATGTTTTGCCTCAATGGAAATAACACTAAATAGAAGAACTTTAGAATTGATTGTATGACATGGAAGATACTGACACAGGAAGGCCCATCATGGCAGCACCATCAGAGAAAGTGTTGAGCAAAGCAGAATTGAATTAATTCAGGGGAAACACAAGATGCATTAAGTTAGAGAAGCCACCTTAAATGTTCATAGGGACTATATGGCAGAGCATTCCAAGCTTGTATTGGTCTGATCAGCCACAGTCAGACACACCATAACTCAACTGTAACATAATTATGTCATTTTGGTCCTCTTCAAGAACAAAGGACAACTAACCAACTAATCATACTCCATATATATATATATGTATATATATATATATATATATGTTTTAGTAAAAATTAAACAGACCTTAAAAATCATCTAGCCCGGGAATTCTTAACCAGAAATTCAGGGGTTCCTAAAGAGTTTGTATGTAGATTTGGGAAATTCATGAGCTTAGATGGGAAACAAAAGACAAAACTATATTTTTAAGCTATACATAACCAGTTTTCTTTGTAATGTATGCATTTTATTTTATTCATAGAAAATATTCTAATAATGGTTCCACTGGCTTCCCTAGGTGGCCAAAGAGGTATATAACTACAATATAACTTCCTTATTCAATTATTTTCCCATACTTTTACTGCATGTGGGATCTTGAATAAATCATTTAATTTCTTTGAGCCTCAATTTCCTCACCTGCTATTATTATAGCACCCAACTCACAGGGATATAAACATCAAATGAGATACCTCATATGAAGTACTTTTGAAAATGTTAAAATTCTCTATACGTGTCAGCAAATTATTAATATTTTACAGTGAGAAACTGAGACTGAAGGGCATTTAATAACTTACCTAAGTAAACCAACTACTTATTAATAGCCTTTGCACTTGAACCTAGATAAGCTCTTTGGAAAAAATAGCAGAACACCCAGCATATGAATCTTCCATAAATTTAGGCATTTATAGAAAACATTTTTTAAAAATCAGATTGCCAGTCTCCATGCTTCATATCTTCCTCAGAAGTACTTTGCAAAAAATGTTAGTAGTGATAAGATTCTAGAAAACTGGTTGGGTTATTGGGATCCATGTTCATCAAGATGAATTGGGCAGTTTATTGCATGATCTGTAGGAGGCAGAAATGTTTTCTTTTTAATTATTTTGGCATTTCTAGATTTTTATTTCAGGTTTTGTCAAAGGTCTGTCTGTAATTCCAAAAGGCCTTCTGGGTATACATTTAAATATCATATATTAAGTATTGCCCAGATGTGTAATTGCCAAACAAATCAAATCAGACCCTCTGATTTCATATGATTTTTCCTGGAATCAAACCTAGAAAGGCATTTATATTGTTGTAGAATCAATTTTTAATGTCTCTTTCATCCATATAGTTGGGTTGTACTAATCCCCATTTTACAGATGAGGCAACTGAGGATCTCAGGTTTGCTTAAATTTGGGACAGCATTACTCTCACTAAAACTAAGGCTGAATACAGAGGCAATTTAGAAAATGCAGTCAAGTGTTCTCATATGAATTTAGGTTTTATTTTTAATATAATTCTTTGAAGCCTTCTCTGATCCACTCATCTATAAGTAATCCTCCCTTTTCCAATTTTTCATCCCTCTCTGCTTATCCTCTCTTAAGTACTTATCAGTTCTATATTTGCTTTTGTTAAATTTGGTGGTCTTATTTTCTCCATTGTAGTATAAGCTTTTTTGAGAAGAAGCACTGTACTATTTTCTATATTATTAACTAGCACCCATCACAGGCACTAAATCTAGCATATGCTTAATATATGTTTGTTGAATTAAATTTAACTGTGAATTTTGATTTACTATGCATTGCTTGCACATTGGTAGAGAATGTATTTATATCTCAAGGATGCCAATCATCTCTCTTTCCCTCTCCCTCTCCCTCTCCCTCTCCTTCTCCCTCTTCTTTTTCCTCTCTCCCCACCCCACTCCTTTTCCCTCTCCCTCTCCCTCTCCCTCCCTCTCTCTCTCTCTCTCTCTCTCTCTCTCTCTCTCTCTCTCTCTCTCTCTCTCTCTCTCTCTCTTTCTCTCTGTCTCTTTGTCTGTCCCTGTCTCTCTGTCTATATGTATGTATATATATATATATATATATATATATATATATATATATATATATATATATATGAGATTAGAATATAAAGTGTCAAATTTCTGTTTTTTTTTTAATTTAAAAGATAGGCGATAGTGTATTGGATAGACCATTGCCTTCAAAGCCAAGAAGATTTGGGTTCAAGTCTTGCCTCTTATATATACCGACTGTGTCTCTGAGAAAGTCAGAATTTCTCAATACTCCAGGCAGTTCTCTAAGACATATTGAAGAGAAGGGGGTGACCAAGAAGGCACTTACTTATGAAGGATTGTCTATACTAATGAAATCAAAGGTCCAGACATAGTCATTTCACTATTTTAATTCTGCACACATATATATAAGTGACATGGATAAAAATGTTTGAACTTATATTATAAACCAAACAAAATGCCTGTAATATGTTTAAATCTATAGACCCACCCTCAGGTTGGCATAATGGGCTTTGTCCAAGAACCAAGAAAAATTTTAGTTTGAGGTTTAAGAACAGTAAAGTTAATTAAAAACTACCTGTGTGGTAATGAATGCTAAGTGAGTTTTTAATAAAAGTGAGCTAATAAACTTGACTTTTTTTTAACTTAATGAAGGTTTAGTGATTATAAATTTACATGGCAGATAGTGTCTTACTCTGCAACAATTTGGCAAAATTATTCAGTCATGATTTTGAGTTCTACTACCTCCAAATCCAACTCTTAGGATGTAAACTCAAAGAATTAAAAAGTATATATATTCTAGAAAGAGTTAATCTCACATTCTTCTTCATCTTCTTTCTTCTTCATCTTCTTTCTTTTTCTTCTCTTCCTCCTTTTCATCCTGCTCCTCCTTCTCCTCCTTCTCCTTCCTTTCTCTCCCTCTCCCTTTGTCCTTTCTGTCTCTCTCTGTCTCCCTCCCTCCCTCTCTCCTTCCTTCCCTCCTTTCTTTCATTTGTATTCCTTTTTGATATCTTCGCTTATATCTCACCTATGTTTCTCTGTCTCTGTTTCTTTCTCTGACTGTCTCTTTGTCTCTGTCTCTATGTTTTTCTGTCACTGTCTCTCTGTATATGTCTCTCTATGTGTCTCTGTTTTTCTGTCTCTCTCCTTCTCCAATAAAACCCATATCTTAAAAAAATGCCTTTTCTTGCAAATCTACCTACAGATTGTTACAGATTGTTATTCTAAGTCTTGCCTACTAACAGGGAAAAATCTTAGTTCAAGTTTTAAAGGGCAATAAAGTTCATTAAAATTTGTGTGGTAGTGTTTTCTGAGTAAATTTTTAAAACAGGTGAGTTAATAAAGCAATCTTTTTCAGCTCAATGGAAGTAGCTTTTGTAATGGGGGGGGGGAGGAATAGGGCAGGGAATGGGCAAAAGGATTATAGCCCAGATGTGTGATTGTTAAGCTGACCATGAATTTTGGCCATATGTTTGGTGTAACTGCAAAAGTGTATTCATATGTATATATATATATATATATATATATATATATATATATATATATATATATATATATATATATATATATATACATAACTCAAATAAAGAGAGAAAACATTTGTAACATTCACCATAGAATGAAATATGTTGTAATGCATTTTTGCTAGCCTGTCATGTTCCTGACATTTGTAAAAGAGCCCACCCTGTAGAGCTGTATGTGTGTATAGGATAAGGAGCCCTGAGAGGCTCATGTAAATTCAGTTATATGTGTCAGTAAAGGATATACATGGAATAAGTCACAAGCTAAAACATGGGTCAGGCCAGTCTCCTTTTCACCCTCTCAATCACTACATTCAGAAGAACTAAAAAAACTAGCTCATTCCTTTCACCAAAAGAAGAATCTAAAGGGGAAAGAGCTAAACTAGTTCTCTCACTGTTTTGTGTCAGCATATGGCTGTTATACTGGCTCAAGAAAGATGATATCTGGCATTGTCATATTTAGAAGGAGGTGGGTCCACTTTCTCAACAATATCTGGTATGTGTGTACTCTTAAACTTTGGGGACTAGAACTGAAATGAAGGTGGGTAAGTAGGTGAATGATACAATTTCCAAACCAAAGAGAACACAAAATTGCATTCTAGTATAATTTTGTATCTGAGCCCCCCAAAATCCATGCTCCAGAACGAAAACCGAAGGACTGAAAATCCCTCTGAACAAGAGCCAGAAAAGGGTCACAGAATTCTTTGAACCCTGAAGCTGCTGAAATCTAGCAGCTCTGCTGGTTAAGCTTCTGTGCTGCCTTTGAATGCAAGGCTGATGCCTTCCTAGGTCACTGCACTGCCTGTAGCTATCTTTATTGACTTCAGAATTGCCCTTAACCAAGAGCTTGGTGTAAAAATTCATGTCTTCTTTTTAACTTGTTATCACTAGCTGCTCCCTTCAAGGAGAGGGACACCCTCTGTTTTTCTCTTACTAAAGTCACATAACATCCACTTTAGCCTCTTCTGATTGAATCAGAAATCACTCTAAATCTATCATCCAATCTCAAAGCAAAATGTAGTTCAAACAGTAATTCAGGACTTTGTCTTGGTCTTTGGTTTTATCACTGAAATGATCACAAGTAGACCTTGGGTCTTGTGTATCCATCATGGAAAATTACAGTCTACTTTCTCTTTTTTGAGGAGATGGTTCATAACATTCTTTGCCAATAATGCTCTCAATGGGGCTAAGTTATACTCATATCTAATCCTAATAGGTTCAACATTAAGCAGGAATAAAATAAAAAAAAATAGGACAAAAATGAACCCAAAATGGACTGACAAAAATATAAGAAAAATGCAAAATAGGTAGAATATGAAAAAAGGAGAATCATATAATAAGAAGTGACAGCTGAAAGGTGTCTAAAGTAGAATTTGAACCCAGGTTTAAGAGGAAACAACTAGAAGAACTAAGGAGTACTTATGAATTCTGCTCCTAATGCCAAAGAAATTCTACCAACTTATGTATAGTTGACTTATTCATCTGACATTCTCAATTGGTATATTTGAAATAGGTTCCAACTCCCTGTATTTCAAAAGATAGGGAAAGCCAGAAAATGATGACCTATTATATAGATTAAACAAATTTCCTGAAAGGAATTAAATATGTAGTTAGTAGGGCAGTGTGTAGAAAGTGCTGAGCCTGGAGTCAGGAGACCTGAGTTCAGATTCCACCCCAGAAACTTGCTACCTATATAGCTTTTGGAGAGTCACTTAACTTGTGTTTATATTAATTTCCTCAACTATAGAATGCTGCTTTTCTTACACCTTTTGGTGGTTATCTGATCCACCTCTTACATGTGACTCCAAGAAGCTAAAACAGCTACAGCAGCCACACCTTCAAAAACCATTTCCATAGACTGACTAAACCAAGTTAAGGGCAACTAAAGGATATCAAACCCTTAGATGAGTTAGAATTAGTCTACCCCTGATGGAACAAATGAAAGAGAACAATTTGTTCCAATATCCAAGAAGGTGAAGCGGCCACTGTAGAGTCCTTGGAAATTGGCTAAATAACAAAGACATCAAGGTCACTGAATATTGAGCTATCACCAGACTTCTTGACTCTGTTGTACCAAAGCCAATGACTTTGAGCAACTCTGCTTCATCTAAATTCAATTTACACATTAATCAAAAGTCACAAAATAATACCTTGCTAAGTTGTCGTGTGCACTAAATAAGTAAAAGGGCTATTATTTTACCTTATTTTGCCTCTTTCCCTTTCCCCCAGACCAAAGAAAGGGACCCAGAGGTAGACAATGTCATAGACATCCAAGTGTTGTTCTATCCTTTCTATGGAATGGAATTTAGCTTCTTAGTTTTAATAGTATTCAATAATCCCTCCCCTTAGTTGAAAGTGAATATAACTGTGTCCCTTTTTCCTGGAAAATCCTGAGTTTTATACAACTATCCTTATATCCATAGATTCTCATTTTTTATATCAATGCAGTAAGAACCCAATAAGGAAATGTGTAAGTTGCTAAAACAAAACAAACAAACAAAAAACACAGAGTCCATTCTGAAGTCAATATGGTAGAGGAGTGGGAGTGTGATGGTCATCATAATCTCTTCTTCTGGGTCATCCATGTCACTCCTTCCTTCCTATAGGGCTAGTGAGCCAAAAACAGAAGTGCCTTTACTGCAGCATTCTAATAATGAATTCCCATATGATCTCTTTCTCATTGCTGGCTTTCTGAATCTATCACTATTTTCTTTTGTTCTTTTAAAAAATTCAGCAGTCCTCTGACTCATTCTGGCTATATGACCTGGAGTCATTCAAGCCTTTAGTGAATTTCAGTTGCTGAATAGCTACTGATGGGATCTCATTTGTAGGAAGATTTCCTTATTGGGAGCTCCCCACACAAATTAAATCATAGGTCTGGTGATAATTATAAAAACATTTTGTTTGACCTTGTTACTCACTCAAGCTCTCATCATCTCTTTTTCCTTCATTGCTAAAGTACTGGAAAGTTGTTGTGCTACCTCCACTTCTTTATCATTCACTTATTTTTCAAACACTTACAATCTAGTTTCAAATGCTGTCAAAATATAGTTACCCCACATCCTCTTTGATTGAGAGACATGGACCTCTTTACTCTTCTTTGCATAAAAAGCTCACTTTGTCTGAGCATTTTCATTGACTGTGTTTCATACCCTGGACTTCTCTCCTTTGTGACCTTTTATTTCCTATATTACTTTGCCCCCTTGAAATCTCATCTAAAATTCTATATTCAGAACTAAGTTTTTCCTTAGCCTCCCTCTCTCTCTCGGTCTGCCTCCTTCTCCCTCTGCCTCTCTCCTTCTTCCTTTCCATCTCTCCCTCTCCTTTCCTCTCCTCTACTCTCCTCTTTCTCTCTTTCTCTCTCATATAGTTACTTGCATGTTGTCTTCTACATTAATCTGGGAACTTTTTTAATAACAAAACTGTTTTGTCTTTATATCTTTGATGCTTATCTGTATACAATATGTAATTGGCACTTAATACATGATCAATTACATGCATTATTTCATTTGAGCTTTATGATAGCTTTGTGACATAGGTACAATTATTATTTCTCCATTTTACAGATGGGGAAAATAAGTTTGAGAGATATTCGATATGACTGTGGTCATATAGCCCCAGGTTCTTCAACTGTTCTTCACTACTCTATATCAGATCATGTAAATGAATTTAGGGGTCCCAAAATTATGATTTATTATCAGTAAATGTTTGATTTATATATCTACTTTATATAATTATAAACCCAGTATCATGATCCTGAGTGGAAAAAGTTTTAAGAAATCCTTATATAGATCATGTCGGAATTTGAATCCAAGTATTTCTGGTTCCATATCTGCACTTTAACTTCTTTGTCTACAAATGCTTGTTGAATAATTTCTCAGATTCAACATGCTGAAAAATAAAGTTATTAAACTTGTACGGACCTCTGATAGTGCTCCTTCTGTCATTGACGGTATTACTTCCTAGTTACCTATGCTCTATTCCTTATTCTTTCCTCTCAATTCCCTTATTTAATCACTTGTGAAATTCCACTTAGTTTATGTAAACAGAGAGGAAATAGTGACTGTATCTCATTGGAATAGGATTCTCCTAAGTAAAGAAACTCTCTTGGCAAATATAAGTTGGCACTATTCCAGTTTTTGAAAATTACCTGGAATGTTAAGGGGGCAAGTGACTTGATGATAGAAACATTGTCAGGGGGTAGGACTGGAACTCTCTCTACCACATTATACTACTTCTCTTGACAAAAATAAAATGGTGCTCACAAGGCAACAGTCCTGGTTTGGTCTGTCATTACCTATTTATTCATTTCCTTAATACCAGACACTCTATTTTTTAATCTATTCTTTTATACAATTTCCAGAATAATATGTTTAATGTATAGGTTGATCACATTGGGAGCAATATCTTTCAATGATTTTCTATGGTCTACAGCACAAAATAGAAAATCTTTTGATTAACATTTAGGGCTTTTCACAATTTTACCCTAACTTACATGTGCAGACATTTCATACTATAACTTTTCATCTAGGGAAATTTAAGCAGGTAAGGCAGAATGAAGATAAAAATTCCAGATATTATTTGTATTACATATGTGTTTATAAATCATATTCCTTGTATTACATTTAGATATTGCTATTTTTCATTTTTGTAACCCCAATACTCTACCACAGTGTTTTTTTATATAGTACATGCTTAGTTGAAGTCTCTTGAATTGAATTAAACTCTAATAAATTATTTTTATAACTGCCATACAGAAAGAATGCACTGATGAATAGTTATTTATGGAAACAATCTCTACTTCAGTTGGATATAACCCCTAATGAAGATGAGAATAAGAGAGAGGAATGAAGAATGGTTGTCTTTCCTTTTGTGCCTGTAAGAAAAGGAAAATTGAGTTCAATTAAATTTATTTCTTAGCTATTTAATCTAATATTGACTTAATATTAGACCTAAATATTGAATTGTTTCAAGGTCTAGAGAGCAATTCAGGAGTATTCATAATTAACTAGTAGTAGTCTCCAGAGAGAGAAAGAAAGAGAGAGAGAGAGAGAGAGAGAGAGAGAGAGAAAGAGAGAGAGAGAGAGAAAAAGAGCTATATCCTTATTCTATTTTCTGTCTTTCTATCTATACACACACATATATTTGCATAATATGAATTTGTATGTTATATGTTGTAGATGTATAACATACATGTACAACATTTAAATATATGTGTATATATGAATATAAACTTGTAAGATAGATAAATAGATAGATGTACACATATTACCATATTAGTTAATATTTAAGATTAGGATCCTCCCATTTGATTCATTCAGTGATTCCTTCACTTATGACATCCATTGAGAGACAATGCTCTGAGGGAAGAAACCTTATTGCCTTATCCCATCTGAGACCACATGGGTCTCAGGAAATGAGCCTTGAACCTGGGCTTCTGCATTTGTTCTTTTCCTTTTAAGTTGAAAGGAATAGAGTCTATGATCTGGAGCTTCAAAAGGTCAGAACTCACACACACACACACACACACACACACACACACACACACACAGGAGTCCAGATTTGTCCTTATTCCAAAGAAGCACATTTCAGGAGTAATCTTGTGTTCTCAAGGTCAGAAATGAGAAAAATACTCATTCAGCAATCATGTGATATCTGGACATGTATTTGGTAGGACCAATAAGAATTAAACTAAGCTTTGAATCTATTTCTCCTAGAAATCAACATATGGCTACTTGGAAAAGTTCTTGTTATCTTTGTTCTTATTATAACTTTGAATACATATCCCTTTGTAAAAGCTATTTGATGTTAAACATTTAAATAGAACTGGGGGACTGACACTTGAGTTTTAAAATAGTGCAGGAGAGGGAGAAGGGAGAAGATATGATGGGGACTCAAGCTAATGGCAGTAGAGAAAGACATTCCTTCCGACCTATCATGGTCACCTTCTGCAATTCTGAGGGGAAAATGTAGCAGCCTGGCTCTAGGAGGGAAGACCAGGTTATATATACTACATAAAAAAATAAAAGGACTAGAACATATGGTTTCTAATGTTAAATAAAACCCTAGATCTATGATCAATAATTATATTTAATATAATTTGTATAGCTATTGTCCACTTTAGTTGTCTGAAGTTTTGTTACTAACTTCTTAAGTTAAATAGAGACAGGCAGATAATTCTTAGCTTTTTTGTTATTATTATTGCTATTTTTTTCTTTTTTTAATAGCATTTTATTTTTCTAAATACATGAAAAGATTTTCAACATTCATTTTTGTTAGACTGTATGTCTAAATTTTTCTCCCTCTCTCCCTTATCTCCTCCCTTCCCAAGATAGCAAGCAATCTGATATAGTTTAAATATATGCAATCCTTCTAAACATATTTCCATATTTGTCATATTTTGCAAGAAAAAATCAGAGAAAGAAAAAAAAACAAACAAAAAAGGAAAAATACTATGTCTTGATTCACATTCAGTGTCCATGGTTGTCTCTGGATCCAGGTGGCATTATTTGTTCCAAATCTACTGAATTGCCTTGAATAATCACATTGTTGAAAAGAGCCAAATACATCAGAGTTAATCATCACATAATCTTGTATTACTGTGTATAATGTTCTCCAAATTCTGCTTACTTCACTCAGCAAAAGTTCATGTGGATTTTTCCAGGCTTTTCTGAAATTAGCCTGTTCATCATTTCTTATGGAGAAATAATCAAATACTTCAAAAACAACACAAATTATAAGTTTATAGTTTCTTGCAAAAGACTCTTATTATTTTTGTACATTGAAATGTTAATTTGTTGGTGGTTAAGTTCATAATAAAAAATGAAATTTACTTTTTAAAAAAAGGTGCTAGTGAAACATATGGGCTCAAGATTTCGTTAGGATATATTCAAATTCCTTGTGCTTTTAACCTAGACATTCCACAATTTAAAGAAAATTTGGATCCAGCTAACAGAGAAATTAGTTACCAATCATAAGTTTTATGAGAACTGAACTTAGAGACCCTAAGGAAATAGTAGAGGAGAGGGCATGTCAACAGAAAAGTTTTAAGAAGAATAACCTGATCTTAACACCACCTCTGTGACTTTCTGGTTAAAAGAACTTCTTATGATTGGTTGAAAGGGTTTATTCAAGTGAGATGAATAGAATTTCTCAGTCAGTGTCTGACAGGTCTAAGAACTGTAGCCAACTCTTCAGAAGAGAAGCTTACAAATCATACCATTTCTGGGATGCAAGTCAAAGCAGAAGGTAGCCTCCAATGAGAAAGAGTTTTCATCTTCAAGTGAGGATAGCCTCCTCAGTGGAGAATTAAGAGAGCTAGCACTCTCCTACAGACAGTGTAGGTAGCTGAAAGTCAGATAATAGAACTTAATTTTTTTATATGGGGAAGAGACTCAGTAATCACAATTTTTTAGTGGATATTAATCTGGGTATTGGTGATTTTGAAGATGACTGGATAAAGAGCAGCAAATGAGAGTCAATATGTAATGGGGATCATTGGAGAGCAATGCCAGAAAAGGGGAAATGGCTAATATAAAACAACATGATATCACTAATATAATGTGAATAGAAGTTACCAGTAATTTTGTAGCATTAGAAATATGAAGGATCCTCTTCATATGTGTTGTCACTATGTGTACTCCTTCATATCCTCTGGATATATGTATTACTTTCAATGAAAATTTCAAGTGATTTCTACATAGACCTATTTTTCTCCCAATAGTGTGTATAATTGAGGAAGAATAATCTTAAGTATTATGGATAGAATGTTTTGTTCATATGATTTCTATGTTTCCATGCTTTTATTATAAACAAATTTTGTCTTATGAATTACTAGTAAAATTTATGTATAAATATATATATATATGTATATGAATATACATACAAATATAAAATTATGAGGAAATCATGAGAAATTATTCTGATCCATAAAGTATCTAGTGATCTATAGTTAAGACCATAGATTGGGAGAAGTAAAGACACTTTATTCTCACTTTTATTTGTTTATTTTGAAGATATAGGAGACTTTAAAATGTCAGGAATGCTATTCCCTAGTTAGGCAGATGTTTGGCTATTCTATGTTATTCAAATTTGGGGTATATTTGCATTTGCATTTGCTAATGTTGTTTGTCCCTTATTTTCAAAGAGGACCAATGAAATCATGAAATGATGTCTTGACTTGAGAATGAATTAGATTTAAGTGAAACAAAGTTGCAGAAAGTCATCAGATTTGTTCTGTCTTCTAGTCATTGAAGTCCAGTAACAAGACAAAAAATCAAGTCAACTGGTGATGATCCAAAATGTGGTGGATGACTTTGGTGTTTTATGTCTTACCAACCTCTAATCATTCTATAGCTCCTGCTTCAACTGTCTTCATCACTATTGGGATAATATATTTTCATATATCCATTCCATTACAGAACATCTTTACTTGCTTAGATTAGATATTCCCTGACTCATAGAAAGGTTTGAAGCTTATCAGTTACCTTCAACCTGGTTTAATTAACCCATCTGCTAAAGCTGTTTTAGTGGAGTGTGGTCAGTGTACATGCTACAAATAATAGTTGGGTGGCAGGTAGACAACAAAGGTGAATGAGTAGCCTTGAAAAGGAATCAGCAAGCCCTTTCAGCAGAGATGCTAGTATTGACATTCACATAGTGTGGACCTAGCTATTAGCAGATAGGCATAGCTTTTCCTCCCTCTTAAACTTCCTTTTTTATTAATAATTTAACAATTTTCAACAAAACAAAAAAAAATTGTTTATAAGATTCCCCCACCACAAAACAAAACAAAATAAATAGCAATAAAAATGTTTATACTTTGTGGTTTTTTTGTAAGAAACTAATTTATACAGTTTGTAACAAAACCTCTAATTAGTTTTCCCTACACTTTATTTTTTTTTTCTCTTCTGTATCTTTAAGTTCTACTTACATTTTTGGATGTAGTTATCATTTCCCATTAACCTACATCCCTAAGCAGAACCCTCACTGGTAATATATTTGTACACACATATACACATATACATAGCATAAACATACATATACACATTGGTTCTATACATATGCACATTTTTCATATATGCATACACACATGCATATGTACGTATACAACCATTATATACACACATACACAACATACATGTATGGTCTAACTAAACAAATCCTGTTTTACTTCAATTTCATTACCTTTCTTCCAAGATGTCAGAGATATGTTTCATCATCAGCCTTTGGAAGTCACTTTTGTTCATTGCTTTGATCAGAGTACTGATTCATTCTACATTTGTTTTTCTTCATATTATTATTGTTGTCATTGTGTAAATTGTTCTATATATCCTGTTCACTTCACCTTAAATCAATATATCCATGTTTCTCCAAATCTATCACATTCATCACTTTTATGATATGACAATATTCCATTACATTTAAATACCATAATTTATTCAGTCATTGCCTAATTGATGAGCACCTACTTCATGTCTAGTAGTTGCATACTACAATAAAAAAATTGCTATAAATATTCTTATACAAATGGATCTTTTCTTCTATCCTTGATTTCTCAGGGATAAATTTTTAGCAATAGTATTACTCAAAGATCATGCACAGTTTACTAATTTGGGGAGTATAAATACAATAGGTTTTCAGAATGGTTCAAAGAATTCATAGATTCACCAATAAAACGAACAGGATATCTGTTCTCCCACAACCAATCCAATAATTGTTATTTTCTTCTTTATCATTCTTGAACATCTTATAGGTGCAAATGGAACTTAAGAATGGTTAGTTTGAATTATTATTTGGAATGTATTTGCTTATCAATAGTTTGTATTTCTTCTCGAGAACTACCTACCTATTCATATAATTTGACCATTTATGCACTAAAGAATGGTTTATATTCTTATATATTTGTATTAATTCTTCACATAGTAGACCTTAGATAAATTTGAGTTAGAACTGCATTTACAATAAATGTCAAAAGTTTTCAAAGTTTATATACTATAGTAATACAATAAAAATAACTTTTAAAACTATAAGAATTGTGATTAATACAATTTTCATTCATGATTCCAGAGGACTAATAATGAAACATATTGTGTGTGACAGGTATGGGATATGACTAACATGCACACATCTATATCTATATCTGTTGTTTTTTTTTTCTTTTTTTAGTGGAGTAAATAGTAAAAAGGAGAAAAATTAAAATTCTGTCAATTTTACAAAAGAAATAAATAAGTGCTACAAATATGTGATATTGGTGTACTTTCAGATGAAGTCACTGTTAATAATATTTTTCTCAATATTTCCTTTTTCAAACAAGATCATAGTGGGTAGATGAAAAAATGTAAATTTTGTAGGAGGGTAATATGCAAATGGTTGTAATGAAAAACCAAAGTTTTACTGTTCAAAAAAATGAAATTGTCTACTTTATCTTTTATGATTACCTCTATCCCTTATTGTCAATATTATAAATATCTTTTTTTTTCCCCCTTGTTAAGGACTCTTCATTTATCCATTGCTATAAAGCAATTTCCTACTTTCCTCTAAAATTTATCTAATATGGTTTTTATTTTGGCCATATTTCTAATTGGAGTTTATTGTGTTATTTAGTGTAATATATTTTTTATAAACCTAATTTTTCCCATATTACTTTCCAGTTTTCCTAGCAATTTTTATTAGAAAGGAAGATCTTATTCTATTTTACATTCTTGATTTTGCCTAACATGATGCTATTACATTTATTTCTTTTTTGTTTATTTAATTTCTGCCTTTAATCAATTTTTGTTGTTTTTAATCAGTACCTGATAATTTTCATGATAACTGCCATGAAATGGAAAATAATTTTCATGATAAAATGCCTGAAATCTGATATTGCTAAACTCTTGTAATTTTTAAATCTTTTTTTTACATTATTCTTAAGCATTTGTTCTCCCAGATTAATTTCTTTAGAATTTTATCTACTTACATAAAATAATGCCTCTGTATTTTTTATTAGGAAGCTACTGAATCTGTAAATTAAGGTAGGTACTATCATCATTTTTAATTATATTTGCATGGTCCAAACAAGAAAAATGAATAGTATCCAATTATGTATGTCTACTGAATTTCTGTAAAGGAGTGACACAGAAAGAATAAAGAATAACTAGGTAAAGAGACATTTTGCAGCAGAGATGCATGGTTGATATTAGTTCCTTGATATTAATCCTTTGCTTTCATTTTGAAATGAATATAATAAATGCCTATTGAAAATAGTCAAATATTCTGAGCATTAGCCTCACTGGCACTGAAAAATTAGTTCAAATTGAACTTTTATCTCTAACCCTGATTTCTGACAAATATAAGTGAGACTTGTTATTAGGGAAATGAACAATGGAATTCTGTGCAAAAACCAAATAAATTGTGGTGAAATGCTAGAAAATCATTGTGCTGAATTTGCTCCAGGTAGATCATCAGAGTCTAACAGTGTATCACTCACAGTGATGAAGGAAAGAGATCTCCTTTTCACCTCTCTACTCAAACTCTTTAATTTACACCTCTCACATTTTCCCAAAGGTATCTGAAAATCACTTAGGAAAGTAATAGTGGAAATGAACTAGCTATAGATCCCAGGAGAAGACCAGTTCAACTATTTTTTTTTTCTAGTCACTCTATTTAACCCTGACCATGATCCTAAATGTAGTTAATAGATCTTGCCTTCACATCGTAGATAAATAATTAGACAGACAGACAGACATAGATAGATAGATATAGAGAGATATTTTAAAGTTCACAAAGTGCTTTACATGTATTACCTTGCTGAGTCCTCACAAGAACACTACACAGTAAATATTGGAAGTACATTACAGTTGTAAAAAGTGAGATTGAGAAAGGGTGACTTGCCATGGGTCATACAATCTAACATATTAAAAAACCTAATATGAGAAAGGATTTAAATTTAAGTTTTTTATAGATTACAAATTTATTCCTTTTATATTCTTCACTCAAATTCTATTTCAATTTTTGGAGGGCTTTCCCTCAGTTTTTACACAAACCTGATCTGCAACCTTAGTATGTATAATAGCTTTTTTTAAAAAAATCTTTTTCAGGAAACTTTGTGCAAGGTATATATCTTATTATAATCTATTCTAATGTTCCTAATATTAGAATATTAATATTCATAATTAATTAATAATCTTATTTAATTAATATTCTTAGATGGAATTTATCATTTTAAGATGATAAAGCAAACTGAAGTATTTATTTTATGTTCATTTGGATAGAGTACATCAAAAACAAATAAGCCAGACTAGAGATTTCAGAGATGACATTGCGATAATATGCAATTATCCTTTTCATCAATGTGTAATAAATCATTTTATAAAGCAATGCTACATTTTCATTATTATTAACTTCATATATTTTTCATC
Source organism: Sminthopsis crassicaudata (assembly GCF_048593235.1). Classification (NCBI taxonomy): domain Eukaryota; kingdom Metazoa; phylum Chordata; class Mammalia; order Dasyuromorphia; family Dasyuridae; genus Sminthopsis; species Sminthopsis crassicaudata. The sequence continues at coordinate 344,947,229 of NC_133617.1, read as the reverse complement.
ACTATTGTTATTTATTGTGTATGCCTCAAGAGAGCATTAATGGAAAGTGGTGATCAGAAAATTATAGACATGTATGACTTCACATATTGGTTTCAATTAAACAGTTTGAGCTGCTTTCAAAGAATCACCTCTATTGATGACTTTGATGTCTAAATCATAATATTATAGTTGGAAGTTGAACCCATTATTTTCATTTTTTTTTTACAGATGATGAAACTATAATCTATAGTGCTTCAGTGACTGATACAGGTAGTATCTCCAAAATTGCCAGGCAAAAGAACTTCTTGAATGGGTAGGGAACAATCCCCTAGATTCTATAAGAATTCAAATTCCAGTTTTGCTGCTTACTATATATGTGACCTTGTAGTAGCCATAACTCCTCTTAGCTTCAGTTTTCTTGTCTATAAAGGAAGAAAGCCACATTAAATAATTCCCTAAGTTTTTTTTTTTTTCAATCTGAAACTTTATGATCTTATGATCCTATTTTTTGTCCTTCCTTTTCAAAGATGATCAGTGATATTGTGGGCAATGTGCAAGTAAATATTTTAATTTTAAGTGAGGCAGAGTTTTAAATGAGGCAGTTGCTTTAAGTGAAGCAGAATTAAACAGAGTCACGTCTTCTTCCTGAGTCATTGAAGTTCAGTGGTAGAACAAAAAATAAGATGATTAGCAATGGCACAGGATACTGTGGATGACTATAAAGTCTTTGATGCCTGACCAAGCTCTAAGAGCTCCAGTGCCTGCTTCATCCATTGAAACAAATTGTCCTCATCTGCTCATTCCACAGGGGAAAATCTTCACATGATTGGGGTAGACATCCTCCTAATTTACTGATAATTTTGTGGCTATTTGGTTAGTCTCAATCTGATTTAGTCCATTTATCAAGACAAGCTACCAGGGTGTGTCTGCTGCACCTACTTTAGCTTCTTGGAGCCACAAGTGAGATTTGAGTAAAGATGGACACCAAAGATAGATGAGTAGCCTTCATATCAGAAGTGTTGAATATCCCTTACATCCCAATGATTCTCTAATTCTAAAGGAGGAGTGAAAAAAAGAAGAAAAATGAGCTGCTGACTCCTGCCTTGGAAATGTAAAAAGTTCTCTAGTGTTCTCTGTGAAAATTAGCTAGTATAGATAGGATAAGTTAACAAAATGTTCTTTGGCCTCCCTCTTCTAAAATTCTCCAATATTCTCATTATTTTTTTAGCTTCCCCCATTCAACATATATAGACTTTCCCTTTCTCCTGTCAGTTTCTCATGTCTCTTTTGAAGTGATACATACAATGAATTATCTGAATATTTTTAAAAAGAAAGGCTCTTGGTCTTATATCAAAGAGCTTTTTCATGTATGAATTCATTCTTCAGTTCTTCCTGAACTCCACAGATTCCTAAAAATTCTCTCTGAGATAGGAATCAACATAAGAAATCAGTCAATAAACATGAATTAAGAATGTACCAAGTATATAATCATTAAGTTAAGCATTAGGGATATAAATTTAAAAAAATCATAGAAACAATTTGCAAATAACTATGCACATAAAGGTTATGTGAAAGTATTTCAATTTGCAAAGTAATGTTTGGAAAGTAATCACAGAAAGAAAGCATTAACAGAAAAGGGGATCAGATAAAGTTTCCTGCAAAAAGTGAGTTTTGAGTCAAGTTTTCAAAGAAGCCAAGAGGCAAAATGAGGAAGGCTCCAATTCCAGGAATTGGAGATAACCAGAGCAAAGTCAGAGTTGAAAATAGTACAAATAAATCACTGTAGATTGATCAAAGACTGAGTAAAGGGAAGCAAAATGCAAAATCAGAATGGTAGTTAGGAAAGGACTATATTATAGAGAAATTAAATACTACCTAGAGTGTTCAATTTGATCCTAAGGTAATAAGAAGTACCTGGAAGTTATTCAGTAGTAAAATAATTCTATCAGACCAGAGTTTTGAGAAAATCATTTTGGTAGCTTAGAGGAGGATGGATTGAAGAGACTTGAAGCAGGAAGACCAACTAAAACTTTTCTAATGGTAGTTCAAATAAGAGGTGATGAGGATCTATGCTTAGATAATGAGTGGATGAATAGAAAAAAAGGGATTTATTTAAGAGATTCCATGAAAGTAGAAATGACAAAACTGTCAATGGATTGGACATGTTGGGGTGAATGAAAATGAGGAGCACATGTAATTAAACCTATTACAAGAAAATAAATCAAGAAGATCAAGAAGGATGACAGAATCTCAGGGCTATAAGGAATCTCCAAAGTTATCTAGTATAATTCATATCTGGGGAGAAATGGAGAGAATGAAAACAAAAATGAAATGAAAATGAAAAACAAAAAAAACAAGAGAGTTTAGTTTTCATAGAAGTACAGGAAGATATCTGAGCACTAGGAGTAAGATGAAACAGGTTGTAGCTACCTCACTAGATAATTGGATTTGATCTTGTGTTCCCTGATCTTGTGTGTTTATATCTAGTGTATTTGTGTCTTATCTGGTTCTGTCTCACAAATAACTTGGCTTACCTCCCCAGTGGGGACTGAGAGTCTATTTTCCAGAGGGGAAAAGAAAGATATATGGTGAGGTAAAATGAGATGTGTAGCTAATTGGATTACATCTTGTGTCCTTTTGTCTTATATCCTTATTCTTTGTGTGCTAGAATATTGTCTGCTTCTTTCTGATAAATGAATTTAACCTTATTCTACACACACACACACACACACACACACACACACACACACACACACACACATACACATACACACACATATGAATTCTCAAATGCAAAGAATCTAGTATTCAGAAAAACAGAACAATATTGGCAGTTAGACAATTAAAAATCAAGAGAAGTAAAAAAGCATTTTTAAGGAGAAAAAAGCCAACATTAAAAATCTACTATCTCAAAAGTTTGTATATAAAAACACAAAATATGAGTAATAAAATGAATTAGTATTTGAATGTACAGGCACTCTGGAAACTTGGGGTTTGGCTTATTATTGAAATACTCCCAGAATCGATATACTTTATTCAAAAAAGAAAAAAATACATAGAAAAGGATACAGGGAATTTTCAAATATTGTCTATAAAAGAGAAATATACATGGAGATCTCAGGAGGAAGAAAGGGTAATAGAGAACATTTGGATAAAGATGAGTGATAGGAGAGAAGAACTATATTATTTTAGATTACATGTAGAAGTAGATGAGGGCTCAAGGAGACAGATCACAAAGCTGGTATAGAATCCTGATAGTAGCAATCAGTGTTTGTGTGTGTGTGTGTGTGTGTGTGTGTGTGTGTGTGTGTGTGTGTGTGTGGTGGGAAGGGGGCATTCAAACAACTGTTAGAAATCCATATTTACCAAAAGTAGAGCAGCTTATAATTTTGTTACTTTGCTCACTTCTGACTTCATTCTTCAAAAGATGAAGGGGATGAAGAATAAATCTCCTGTATTTCAGCCTGACCAATAAGGAAAAATTAGTTTCTGAAATTTAATAAAAAGAAAAAGAAAAATTTGAATCACAGGATGAAAAGGCTAGTCCATGATGGAGTGTGTGAATGGCTTCTTCTAATGTGCATACTTTTTTCTGCTGTTGTCATATCCAGAATCCTAGGTGTGCTCACTCTCCTTGCTATCCTTTCCACTGGGCTTCCCCCATGCACACCAGTTGGACATTAGCTTTTGTAGCTGGACTCCTCTCTATTTGTTATTTCCTCCAATTAGCATGTGAGTTTCTTCAGGGTAGTGTCTCTCTTTTTTATTTTTAAGCCCTTCACTTAGTACAGTACTTGCCACAAAGTACACAATAAATGCTTTTTAAATTAATTCATTCAATCATTTGGGAAGAGTAGGCTTTATGGAATTCATAAAAACTTTAGACTGATCTAGTAACCTAATATATTCCAGGAAAAATCAATTCTAAATTGATGTAATCCTTTCAAGAGGTGACATTCTGAAGACATATGTAGAAAATATTCCAGTGGAGAAACTAAGTGATTAAAACAATAGGCACTATATATATATATATATATATATATATATATATATATATATATATATATATATATATATGTATGTATGTATGTATGTATATTACATTTAGATGACTTTAGACTTGGTTGAATGATTAAAACCAAAATACATCCCTTGATGATTCAACATCAAGTTAGATGGAAATCTTGAGTAGTGAATAACTGTAAAGTAGTCTTGCCCTGGTTCAAGAAGAAATACAATCCTCATCATTCCTTACCAACTTCTTGCTTGGTTTCAACTCTTAAAAAAAAAAAAAAGATTTTTTTTCAGAATAAGCTCATTACCAGAAATCTCATCATCATGTGGATTGTATAAACTTTAATAATAAAAACCTCCTCAGTACTCACAATTTCCTCTACCCTCTCATCGGAGGGCTAGGGAGTAGGTTTGTGGGAAATAAAGCAAAAATTTCTTCCAAGTTTCCATTTATAGAAAGCTTAGGATTTTTCAGCTACTCTTCATTTCTTACCAGCTTCTCTGCTTGATTTCAACTCCACAAAACATTATGCCCTGACATTATGTGTTCTCTCCTCTCCCTCTCCCTTTTCCCACTTACTTTTTGTTTATTACCTTCTTCCAAAAGCAAGTGCTGTATTTCTTTTTGTTATTTGTATCCCCAGTGTCTGGCATTTGGTAGGTACTTAAATAATTCTGTTTTACTATTATTAACAATGAACAGACAGGTTTATATAATTAAGGAGATACTTAGTTCTTTCCTCCTCCTCCCACTATTTTAATTTCTTCTTAAACATTCCTATTTCTCATGCTCTCATGATCATATCTTAAAAACACAAAAAGGAAAAAAGCAAGTGATGGGAAAATTGGGCTGCATAGAGATTTTGATTGCTTTGACACTGAATCCAATTGAACTCCACAAATAAATTGCCTACAAGGCATTATACAAGGTGTCACACAAAGGAAACAAAGGAAAAAAGCATCAATTATATTCTCTGGGAGTTTACATTCTACTGAAGGCCAGGATAGTGACATCACACATACATGAGATGAATATAAGTGTGTAGTGATTGGGAGCAAAGGAGAGAAATAGGCATAATATTCTAGAAATATTTAAGGAGGGAGATAATGTTTTCAGTGAGATCAGAGAGGACTACATAGTCAAGATGACAACTGAAGTGAGCCAGAAGGGATACAACAATACTTAAAGGTATGCACAAAGAAGAAGTGAATTTCAGGCATGGAGGATTGACCAGTACAATTGGATAAAAAGCAGTAGTCCATTTGGATGTTATCTTCACTTCATGAAGGCAGTTTATTTGAAATAAGGCTTGAAAGATAGTTTGAAGTCAGGTTATGGAAGACCTTAAAATTCAGGTTAAAGAGTTTGCATTTTCTTCTAAAAGGAGTTATGATGTTTGTTGAGCAGAGCAAATGAATAAATCAGACCAATGTCTTAGAAATATTCCTTTGGTAGATTATGAAAAGATTGAATTTGAGGCAGGAAGCAGGAAGATCAATTAAGTACAGTAGTCTAGACAAAGAATTGAAGTAGAATATCTAGCAATATCAATTTGAATTATTAGAATGGTGCAAGGGTAAAAAAAAATAATAATGACAACTGATTGAACATAAGAAGGGAAAAAGGAGAAGAAACTTAAAAGAAAACAATGATATGGTTCCATAATTGCATAGAAGAAGGAGGTGATTGGGCTAGATTACATTTCAAAGTTATGAAAGTTTTCAATGCTGATAAGTTATAGGCCATGTCATAGGCTCATTTGAACACTATTTTTCCCAGTAATGATATAATGTTAAAAATTATGAAATATAGTATCCAAAACTACAAAAGACTCAAATATCAATGTAAACATATTTTGTAGTTATAAGCAGAAGACAGGATATTTACATATTACTAGAAATGACTTACATACAAAAAAGTGGTATAAAGAATACTTCTCATTACATTTAACAAAATATAAGCAGATTAGTCACATACTAAGAAAATCAGTTAACAAATGGTTAGCTCAACTGAAATATTGAAATATCCAAAGGAAGCCTGTTACCATGTTAAATGCATCTTCTGTGGTAGATTTATGAAAAGATGTGAGAAAGAATAGTATAGGATGAGAAAATGTGGAAATACTATGACCTATACTAGTGGAGGTCATACCCTCCCCCAAACCCTATCCCCAGGGTCAAAGATTCATTGAAATATCAATTTATTTGTTTTGTTAAAAAGATAACATTTTGTGAGTGAAAGTATTCTTCTTGCCTTGCTCCTTAAAGACTGGGGGATGAAAACCTCAGGCATACTAAACTCCCTTTTAAGTGCCCAATCAATACAACATGTTGTCAGTTGCTAAACTACTTTACTAACATTTGTTAGCAGGTATCATTACAGTTACCATTCCAGAGCCTGAAAAATCAAGGGACAGAGCTATATATAATTGGCTGTATCAAGGTCATACGATAAAGTTGGGAGCAGAGCCTAGTCTCCAGCATCCCTGTCTGTCATTCTATCTCTTAGATCACATTTCCTGCCTGAGTGTTCAAGAGTTGTAAGAGTCACTTTCATGTGCTATTTTAACATATTGAGTAGATGCTTCTCTATTTAAATATTTCTTTTTTACTCTACTTTTTTAACCTTTTGATGATACAATGTCATATGCTCTAATACCCAGTAATAGATACTTTTACCTGTTTTAGAATATAGCTGAAAGATTATGAAACATCAGTAGTTCTAAATAGAACATATATAGACATAGTGCTATGATTACAAATTAGAAAACTCAGTAAAGAAAATAACACTAGGTGTATTCTCATTATAATGAGTATTTATCTTTTCTCTCATCAAGGGCAATGGCAGATGAAATGTTTTTATTCCTCTATAGTCAGGACATATGGCATTATGGGCTAAATGATAAGCTCAAAAATTAATTTTCAATAAGACTTACCTACATATTATTTTTGTTTAATCCTAACAAAAAAACATGTAAAATAGATAATGTAAATGACAACATTTTCATTGTACAGATGAGAAAGCTGCGATTTAAGATATTAAACAAGGTAATCCAGTAAAATGGTCATGGTGATATAAAAACCTGGATGTGTGATTCCAAAACTAATGAATGGTATTTCTTTTATTTCCTTCATTTTTTTTCTCAGTAGTTGAAGAAAAATCAGAATTTTTTCTTAATAGCTAACAGTACAGTAGCTATGATCCTTTGGCAGTTTTCTAATTCTTCTCACCTCTTTGTATAAGAATCAATTTAAAGACCTGGGGGGGAAACATCCTATTATTTTCCTGATAATTTCTTTTTCCCCATACACTCTTTAAAAGATAGCTTTTTAAATTCCTACAATAGAAAGGGTCTTCTTGCATGTATACCTTTTCCCACTTCCCCGTGGCAGACATTTTATCATGCTTGAGATTCTCATGGCAGTACTAAAATATAATTTCATTGTGCAAAAACACCTAAAGATAGGCTTTAGGGAAGTTAAACAAGAAGCTATTTGATCTAGGTGATGAAGTACTTATCTACATGTGTATAACCTTTTATGTTAGCTCCATTTTTTTCTCGTATTTTCCAGCTCTATTTGCATGTAATTTGGGGAAAAGAAAGTAAAAAGAGGGAAAGATGCAAATATATCACCTTCATAATTCCTGTAGATCAATCAATTCTGATTCATGTTCAGGAGACCTTTCTAGTTTAATGACTGGCAATGAATTTTCATTTAGTTCTGAGTTATCCTTGGTCTGGAGGATTCAGGAGAACTACCTGATTTAGGGAACCAATCTGCACATTTTAATTCAAGAATTTTCCTGAATAGCTGTATAGATCTTGGTCTAAATTATAATCTGGGATAGTCTTTAAAGCAATCTCAAATCTCCATAACATCCATGGAACAAGTTATCTAATTGTCATCAGAGTAAGAAAGAAACTAAGACCAGAATGGCCTTATACAGAGGTAAACTGAGAACTGCAGAATTGAAAGAGCTAGAAAGGGCATTTTCCTTCATTCTATTCACCTCACCCCATGTTTTCATGTGAGAAAACTCTATTGACCCCCAAAGAGTTGTGGCTTTCAAGAATGCCTAATTCCTTTCTTTATCTTCCAAATAGAAGTGAGCATTTGGAAATTATAATGCAATATGTCTGAAAGCCCTTGGAGGCATTTTGGAAAAAAAAAAGTTATATAAATCTAAGACATTGTTGAGTCTGACTTTTCTCTGTTCAATGCAATTCACACATTTCTGAATGCAGAGCTAAAACTAAACTGTACAGCAATATAATATAATTATATAGAATTTAGCATATGTCATATAGAATCTAAGATATGGATCATAGATGTTTTAGAAATTTCTTTTCATAGAATCAGAGCAAGAAGAAATCTTGCAGATCATTTTATAAAAAGCAGCACAAGTTTAGATAAGTGAAGAGATTTGCTGTCAATCATATAGCTATTGAATGAAGTGAAGTATAAAAGAAGTTCCTTGAGGGCAAGAATTATATATATATATATATATATATATATATATATATATATATATATATATATATATATTTATTTATTTATTTTGGTCTTTATCCTTCTGGGCAGTCTCTATACAATAAACACCAGGAATTCCTTGAGGAAAAATCACATACAAATCAGAAGCTCTTCTATATTTTAAAGTTTTATTATTAAGGTACTTAGGGCAATAAAAAAGTTGTGATTTGTCTTTGGCTACACAGCCAACATTCATAGAAGTGGTACATGAATTCAAGTTTTTTGGGGGTTTTTTTTGATGTCAAATTTAACACTCTACTACACTGCCTCACCATTATTAGTAATTGATTTCTGTTTGTTTTTTAATCAAGTCTCTGTAATCAGCTTTATTTCTCTGGCAACACAGATCATTTGACTTCAGTGGAAGGTCTAGATGCAGTTCAGAGACAACTATGTCAGTCACACATGTGTTGTCTTATTAAGCACAGAACTACTTTCTTAAATGAAGTGATGACCTGTTCTTTCACTTATACAAATGAGAAATCCTACCTCAAACCTCAACTCACTGGAATACCACTGGAATACTAGAATCATTTAGACAGTCTGAAGGGAATGAGTCGGCTGGGTGACACTGACTCACAGCAGCCCATGGCAGCTGCTTCTAAGAAAATGGGCTCTTGAAAAAAAGGAAATGTCACACTGCAGTGTGAGAGATAAACAGAGGTATATCTTTAGTGCAGCATGCAGGGACTAGGGAAACACTGCCTGTAAATGACTTTGATCCCCTAGTGTGATGAATCATGGACTCGCAAATCCTTTTTAGCTAATTGCTATCAGCTTGTGAGATTTTTCCTCCCATGTTCAATATCAATTTTCAGGGCCATAGGAGATAGCGCTTCTCCCCTGAGCCTACTGGCGACTGGCCGATAAAACCTGCAACAGCACCACTTAACAGTTTAAAGGGGGAAGCCATCTAATATGCAGCTGAGACTGGTGACTAAAGGGGAAAATTAGGGGACCACTATACAGAATGACAAATCTCTCTAATGCCTCAGTCTATGACCTTCCGGAAGATGTGTCCTTCAGCAGATGACAGGCTCAGCATCCATGACTGAGTTGGCTTTTTTCCAAAAGGCCAGTTTTGTTACTTCAATTGAAAAAAAGAAGAATTTTCAGTATTTGGTTAGTTTGTTCTCAGTATAATATAAAAAATGAGCCCTTAGAAATTCATTTTAAGTACACGATTGATAAGCAACTTTCCTGGCTTAACATTTGACCCATCCTTGTAGTCCCTTTTCCAATGCAATAAATTTGAATTTGATCAAAGGAAATGGAGGCATAAACCCAATATTATCAGCTCTGAAAAGAGATTTGAGTTACATGAGATAAGAGCTAAATACTAAACCATGGCCAGCTAGTGGTACAGTGGATAGAGTATTGGACTTGGAATAAGGAAGATCTGAGTTCAAATGTGGCCTCAGAAACTTAATCATTGTATAACTCTAGACAAGCCACTTAGTCCTGTTTGCCTCAGTTTCCTCATCTGTAAAGTGAACCAGACAAGGAAATGATGAACTATTCTAGTATCTTTCCCAAGAAAACCCCAAATGGAGTCACAAAGAGTTGGCTATAGATAAAATTTTCACAATTCAGGAGCCATATAGAATCATGGATTTAGAGCAAGATAGGATCTCAGAGGCCAACTAGGATGACAGCATCATAGAATTAAAGCTAGAAGAAAGAAGAAAAACAAACTAGTTAAATCCCATCATTTACATATAAAGAAACTGAGCTTCAGGGAGATGAAGGATGAACTATATGGCCCTGACTTACTTGAGGTCATGTAGCTAATAAGAGATCAGATTTTCTCTATAAAGATTAAAAAAATTAAGTACATATTACCTCAGGAAAGGGAAAATTGTTGTCTGTTTTAAAATCTTACAAGTTTGGTATAGAATCATTTAAACTCTGAACCATAATCTTTTTTTTCTTAAGTGATACTAATTATGGACACTAATGAAATGGAAATTGTAAACTTGAATATGTTATTAGCATAGGTAAATTAAGTCCACACAAAACCTCACATCAGAATATCTAACTTGTAGTTCAATGGACAAATTTGAACTTTACTTCCTTTTCCATTCTATAATATATTGATATTTAGACAGTGAAAGGCAGGCTAAAATGTACCCAATGTTGGGGGGCGGGGGGGAAGAGCCAAGATGGCAGAGAGAACACACATTTCTTTCTGACCTCTTCCCACAACCCTTAGACTAATTAGCAAATCCAGCCTCTGAATTAGTTCTGGACTGGCAGAACCCATGAATATTGGGAGTGTGACAAATTACCAGCAGAAGATAATTTCAAAGCTCTCCAGAAAAGGTCTGTTTCAATCTGACATAGAGGGAGGTAGGCCAAGCTCAAGCAGGCTGAGCACAGATGCCAGCACAGGTAGCACAGAGTCCCAGGGAGGTGCAGACTCCATGAAGTAGAAAATCTACGGGGAGGAATCTACAGCAGTGTGGGCTGCTCTGCCCTAGTTGCAAGCCAATAGATCAGCAAAGAAGTTTAAAAAGACATCCAACACAAACACAAAAAGAAAATAGTGAACCCCGAAATGCCAGCATCTCATGGAACCTGGCCAACCCCACCCAGCATTGGGAGTCAATCAGCATGGACTCAATGTAGCCACTGCAACTTGTAGAGGAAGCTTGGACAATCTCCCTTGCCCTAAAAGCAGATCTAAACTTTTAAAAAATGAGTAAAAAAAGCAAAAAGAACTCTGATCATAGATAATTTTTATGGTAAAATTACGAGAAGAACACAGTTCAAACCCTGAGGAGACTAAAAGCAGGTCATATCTAGATGAAGCCCCAAAGGATTATATAAAATTGGCCCCTATCATACAAGGCTCTCCTAGAAGAAATTAAAAAGAATCTTAAAAGAGAGTTAGAAGAAAAATGGGGAAAGGAAATGAGAACTTTGCAAGAGGATTTGGAAAAGGAAACACAGAAATTATTTGAAGAAAATTCACTACAAAATAAACTTAGTGAAATGAAAAAAGCATATAACTCATTTAAAAATAGATTTGGCAAAATGGAAAAGGAGAACAACTTCCTGAAAAACAGAATTTGTGAAATGGAAAAAATAAATTAACATAACAAAACAATTAATTTAAAAATTCAATTGGGTAAATCCAAAAAGAAGTAAAAAAAAGTAAATGAAGAAAGTAATTCACTAAAAATTAGAACTGAACAGATGGAAATGAATGACTCAGTCAAGAATCAGTCAAACAAAACCAAAAAAAAAAGAAAAAAAATGGAAGAAAATGTAAAATATCTACTTGGGAAAATAACTGACTTGGAAAAGTAGAGACCATCTAAAGATTATTGGACTTCTTGAAAACCATGCTAAGAAAAAAAAAAAAAAAAAGAGCCTAGACATTATTTTTCAGGAATCATAAAAGAATACTGCTCTGATATCATAGAATCAAAACATAAAATAGCCATTGAAAGAATTCACTGAACACCTCCTGAAAGAGACCTCAAAATTAAAACTCCAAGGAATATCATGGCTAAATTTCAGAACTATTGGACCAAGGAAAAAAAATAATGCAAGTAGCCAAAAGAAACAATTCAAATATCAAGGAGCATCCTAGTAGCTTTCACCTTAAAGCATCCAAGAGCCTAGAATCTGACATTCCAAAAGGCAAAGGAACTTGGAATGAAGCAAAGAATAAACTACCCTGCTAAACTAGGGAAAAAGTGGACATTCAATGAAACAGGTGAATTCCATTTATTTCTGATGAAAAAACCAGAGCTGAATAAAAAATTTGACCTCTAAATATAGAACTCAAGTGAAGGATAAAAAGGTAAAAAGAAAAGAATTCTAAAATGCACTCTATGTATTCTGTAAATCCAATAATTGAAAGTTAATTGAAAATTATTTTTGAATGTTAAATGATAGCAAACTTATAAGTAACTAGAATTGAAATACATTCTTGTGCTTTTCTACTGTTTTACCACTGACAGAAATTTTACCCACATTCATTCATTTTTAACTAGGTACATGCTTTTTTGATTCCAATTGATCACAAGTGCTGCAATGTTCAGACCTTGAATACTAGAGATGATGAGCCTCAGGCTGCTTCCAGACATGCATGGCATAGTACTAACAGACTTGCACTTTAAGGAATAGAAGCAGTCCCCCTCTTTGGCCACCAAAAATTATTTAATGGGCCTTTAAAAACGGAGTAACTCTTCCACTTGCTTATTCTTCTATACTAGGCTAAATCTCTTTCAAAATTCTTGTTGGAGAGTTAAGGGCAGGACTGAACTCCCCCTTACCCCAACCCCAACCCAGTGCTATCATTAATGTTCCCAAATAGCAGCTACTGCAGGTAACTCAAGTAGCCAATGAGGCTACTTTTTTCTTTGTCTTTAATTTTCTGAGCAAATGATTGATTTTGAAAGAACATATACCAATTTAGAGACAAATTTGTAAATTCAAAAGGTTCAAAGAACCTTCATGGGCTGGAGTTCAGTGATATTAGGGAAAGTGTCTACATTAGAAAAAAGCCTATGAACAAGAAGAAGCATTCATTTCTGGCCTGACTGTCCAGAAAACATGTACTTTTAGTGGGACAATGTAGAGGCAAGATGAAACAATGTTCAGTAGTTCTGCTAACTGCTTTATATTCCACTGAGATTTAAATATCAACTTTTGGGGGGAGAATAATTATGGTTAAGTTACTTAATGATCTAATGTGTTCAAGGCCCCATGCTGAGGTGAAAACTATTACACTAATTCAAAGCTTTCTTTGGATTATTATTAGAGATTTCCAATTTTAAGACAGCTTTTGGGAAGATCATTAAAGGTTTGTGTTTTAGTCAAAGTTATATTGCTCACTACATATGTGACCTGAGAAAAAATATTTAAACTCCCTGAGCCTCAATATATAAACCACACATAATATCACTTTTTTCCCCTGACTAGTTGAGAATCATATGAGATAATTTGAGTTCAAGTTTTTTAGAAATCAGTAAGATAAAATTCGACATAAATGTTAGGGGTAATTTTACATTGAAATATATCTTCTTCATAGACTTTCTCAATACTTCCTTTTTCAAACAAGCTATAGTGGGTAGACAGGAAAAAATGTAAATTATCTTTCTTGTTTAAATTAACAAAACTTGCGTCTGAAGAAGAAGCTTTTCTCCAGGAAAAGGCTTAGCACATTCATCAGTGAATATACTGATTGATGAAAGCTGGAGAGATGTTCTGACCTCAAATAACCATTTGAAGGACCAACATCCCACACATGAAGGAAGTCTCAAATGCTATCTTGCTTTTCTGAGGTAGAGATTTAGGACAAAGTGGCCTTGAAGTTCTTAAGAGCTTCCCAGCAGAAAAGAACCTGGGATGTCTTTAACTATTCACTATTTCCTGGAATCCTTTTGGAATAATTTCTAGCATTCAGCAAAATTCAGAATAGAGTCTTACTTTTATGTTGTCTTCAAATCAGAATTCCTGAATAGGAAATGAATTGATTATGGAAGCTATTGATTTTCTTTTTTTTTTTTATTTTTTATTTTTTATTTTTTTATTCATTTTTCCAAATTATCCCCTCCCTCCCTCCACTCCCTCCCCCCGATGGCAGGTAATCCCATACATTTTACATGTGTTACAATATAACCTAGATACAATATATGTGTGTAAATACCATTTTCTTGTTACACATTAATTATTAGCTTCCGAAGGTATAAGTAACCTGGGTAGATAGACAGTAGTGCTAACAATTTACATTCGCTTCCCAGTGTTCCTTCTCTGGGTATAGTTATTTCTGTCCATCATTGATCAACTGGAAGTGAGTTGGATCTTCCTTATGTTGAAGATTTCCACTTCCATCAGAATACATCCTCATACAGTATTGTTGTTGAAGTGTACAGCGATCTTCTGGTTCTGCTCATTTCACTCAGCAACAGTTGATTTAAGTCTCTCCAAGCCTCTCTGTATTCCTCCTGCTGGTCATTTCTTACAGAGCAATAATATTCCATAACCTTCATATACCACAATTTACCCAACCATTCTCCAATTGATGGACATCCATTCAACTTCCAGTTTCTAGCTACAACAAAAAGAGCTGCCACAAACATTTTGGCACATACAGGTCCCTTTCCACTATTTAGTATTTCTTTGGGATATAATCCCAATAACAGCAATGAAGCTATTGATTTTCAAAGGCCCTAAGTAAATCTTGGGATCTAAGCTTCCTGAGGGATCTTGATAATACTTTGTGGACTATTACAAATAACTGAAGTCTCATCAAACAATTGTGTACCTCAAGAGGAGAAAGAAGGCATAGGAGCCACTATCAACACCTACATATTAGGAAAAAATATAGTGCTTCTCTCACCATCAGATAAAGACTAAGCAACTGCTTTTTGCATTTGTGTACATTTAAGTTTGTCTCTTGTCTCTGCTTTTATATATATATATATATATATACATATATATGGTAAATTAAGCTCATTTACATTTTAACTGTATAGACAAGGAATTTAATACTTATGTATTCTTTAAATATTAAACAAATCTTCCAGGTTTTCTGTTCTTTTCATCCACTAGAAGGCTAAAATTTGTTTCTGCAAGAACAATTTCACATTGGCTTAATAGAAGTTACTTTATACAAGTTAAAATACAAGTTAAATTATGTTGGTAAATATATAACACCTGAAAGCCAAAATTGCTGGTGTGTGAATTGAAGAAAAAATATTTTGCTGAGATATGCATGCATAAATGTTTTTATTAAAGTTCACTTTCAAAAAAAATTAAAAGATACTAGAACTCGATGAATGAACAATAATGACATCAGAAAACTAATAATAAAGTATGCCCATCATGGAGAAGTGGTGGAGTAGATGTAAAAAATGAAACATACAATTACAAAAAAACAGACATCATGTTGTTTGTTTTGTTTCATTTATTACAGGGGAGAGTTCTAGTGTATATGTGAGAAGAGAGAAAGAGGCGTGATAGGGGGAAAGAGAGGAAAAATCTGAAGAAATAATAATATTTAAAAAACACAAAACAGTTTTAAAATGCATTTCTAATACATTGCTTCAATATTAATGGCTAAAAAACATTGGCAATAGATAGTGCTTTCTCTGCTTCAAGTCCTAGGAAAGTAAAGAAAAAAAGAGAAGGGGGAAGAGAGGAGGCAAAGGAATCCCAAGACCTGAATGATAAGATTGAAGACCTAACTTTAAAGAAATCCTTCTTCATTGCCAACTTCAACCTTCAGTGTGCTGAGATTCCTAATGGGTATGTCCTATATGTATGTGTTTATACATATATATATATATATATATATACATATATATATGCTATGTATGTTTATGTAATATGCAAATAAATAATATAGAAATAAAAGAAAATTTCAATGAATTAAACACTATATTTAGCTATTTAACTAGTTCCCCAAAAGCTCTATCAGAGTACTGAACCTTTAAAAAATGATATTATTTTAGCATAGCCTATAATTAACAGCTTCTTCCTTTTCCAGATGTTCTCTAACCATTCTTTTAGCAATATTTTAAGACATTACACTTTGCTTTTCCTTAGCAGCTGCAATCCAAGTATCTAAGTAGATCTGTCATAATAGATCACTGTTGCACTTTGATGATTCACCTCAACCCTAAACCTTCAAGTACTTATGGAAATATAGTCCACAATATGAATTTAACCTATCTATGAATAAATATAATCAGTGTATATATTATTTTTTTCTGGAGAAGATATAGGCATTAATTTAGAACATAAGTATTAGAAATAGCCCTAATCTTAAAGTTTGCCTGTAAAGTTCTTTTTTCAGATGAAACTTTTGTCCACATTAAAATATACTTATATATTTTTAAAAAGAAAATATTCTGATAAATTTCTGAAATCAACAAAAGATAAATATAAGTATTTGGCTAATAAATAGAAAATTATAACAAACTTATATAAAACATATTAAATTACCAAATATTTTGTATCCTTAATAAATTAATCTGAAAACTTAAAACAAAATAACTGTATAATATTTTAAATAGATAATAATTTTAAGAAATATACATTACTTATATTAACATAAAGATGTCAATTATATTATTGTATTATGTGCTTATTTGATTTAATTATGTTATTACTTTAAGTTATATGCATATATAAGATAGATGACACATACTATCTAATATTTTTGTTAACAAGTATTGTGATTTTATTCCTTTGAAAGGCATAATTAGTTGTCTTAGGCTATTAACTATTGTCCATAATCAATAGTTTTGAAATATTACTTTTCTATTTAACATTCCTTTACTATATGCACTATAAAATAATGATTCTGATTTCCAAATATGATTAGCAGAAATTATTTGAATTATTTTAAAGCAATACATCAACTAACCTTAAGCATATCACTAATTTACATATGGTCACATGCTATTGACTGCATATATCATGTAATTGTTAGCATTATAGCACAATATATTTTCTCATTTGTCCACACAACGTTGTGAGATTGTGTTATTGTCTTCATTTTCATAGTTGAAGAAACTGAGGAAAAGAAAGCTTAAAAGACTTTCCTTGGATCATATAGATAATATTTCTAGGACAGATTTGAACATACTCGCCTAACTCTAAGATTTTCACTTTAGCCAGTTCTATTCACTGTGTCATTTACTGTGTCCTAACAGTGTATACCCTTGGTCACAAAAGAGAAAAAAAGAATCAAAGAATAAATACATGTTATATTTAAAAACAAAAATAGAAATACTAGAGTGGGTTGAGTAAGTTTTACTGAACTTGAATTCACCTGGACACAAATAATATTGCCATAAGGAAATTAGGGAATATTGCTAAAAAAAAATTTTAAGTCTTAATCAAGATACAGAAAATTTTAAAGGTATATGTGGGACTTTCAGCAATCTAGGCAATCAATAACAAGTATTTCCAAAAAGAAAGTAAGATTTGGGAAATGAACTGATGAGTAAGAAGATGATGTCTAATAAGGGAATGCAGAATTTCGAACTATGACCTAAAACTTATAAATTTTAAAAGTTGAATTCTATCTAAGAAAGGCAAGCAAAAATGCATTGTCCAATAGCCTTGTAAATGTCACCAAAAGAGATAAAAAGGAAGAGGTAAGATAGCAGGATGAGGGAGGGAGAAGAGGGGAAAATAGGTAGGATATAGGAACTGATCATAAAAATAGAATAATCAAGGTACCAGACCTGAACAATAAGTATAATATAGGAAGATGAATCATACAGATGGACACCCAGTATTTCATAAGACAAAATCTAAGAAAATAGAAATTAATAAAATCCATGACCTCAGATGTCTATGTATAAATACAAACAATATGTGGGAATTAAGCAAATTGAACTAGAGATTTTCATGAGAATTGGTAACTTTTATAACATAAGTATCACTGAGATTTGAAGAGATAAAAATATGATTAGAATATGGTTCTGAAATATTCAAGACAAATAGGGTTGATTAAGAAGTTATAGTTTTGGGAATATATCTAAGAATCAGAAAAAGAAAACTTATTAGATAGCATCTGAGTGAAGAAGCAATGCAAGGAGAAATAGAATTGATGTCAACATCATAAAAATATACTAAAGTATAGAGGAAGTAGAAATAAAGAAGAAAGATCAAGAGTTCAGGAAACTAATAACTAGTCAAGCATAGAGAAGAAGAGAAAATTTAATTATATAAAGACGTGTTATAACTCATGATTTCTTAACTTACAATAATGATAATTTTAGCATTCAAAAGGTGGATAAAACAACAAAGGAACTTTCTATTCTAAATTTAATTTTCACTAACATAAAGAACTGCTAGCATAAGGAACACAAATTATATGAACCTTATGAGAGAAATGATCAATTTATCTTAGAATTTTTGATAGAAAAGGTGAGAATATCAAATTTAGTTTGTCATATTCCCTAGGTTTTGGGATAGGTGATTCTGATTCCATGTTTGTCCTCATTGAAAGCATTTAAAAACATAGCTGAAAATACATGTTAAAAAGCTACCATGATGGTAGCAAGCACAAGGCTTTTTTTCATTCCGTTGGTGACTGGGAAAGCTTGAAAGCATTGTTTAAAACCCATACAAGAAAATCATCATTCAATTGACATACTACATTGATGAAATATTCTGAGCAACCAAATTTTGGCATAATTTTTCATAAACAGAATTGAATTAGCCTAAAGGAAATATGAAATACATAAAATTAGAGAAGCTATCCCACATGTTCATATGGACTATTTGTTTCCAACCTGTGGCAAAATATTTCAAGCTCGTGTTGGTCTGATCATCCACAGTCAGATTTATTGTAACTTGACCGTAACATAGTGATGTCATGTTGGTCCTCTTTGAGAATGAAGGACAACAATCAACCATAAAACCAAGTTTTAGGAGAGAAAAAATTCAAAAATTTCAGAGAAAGGATAGGTAGGATTCTGTAGACCAAAACTATAGGAGAATAGACAGAATGGAGAATTCTTAAGAATTAAATTCTGAAAGCACATAAATTAAAACAATCTGATGTCAAGGAAGAGAAAAAATTTTAAAGAGTGAATGAAAATCACCCAAATATAATTGGAAAAAACTCATTAACTAATTTGGATATTTTAAAGAGTAATTTTCAGAAGACTATAGAGTTTGATAATGGAATGTGCAAAAGCATAGATTAATATTTTGTAAAATAGACTAGGTAACTCAAAATCATATAAGTCTGGTATATTATGTATATCTCTACAATCTGATCCTTTTTTTGTCTTTTGGGTTTTTTTATGTTTATTTGTTTGGTTTTGCTTTTTAGTTTAGTGAAGGAAAAGTATGATTAAAGAAAGAATACTTCAACTTGGATGTTGATATCCAGCTTTTACTTTGGTTCTGTTTTCACTTCTAAGGAAAGAATAAAAATGTTCAAGAGGTAATAGAAACCCAACATAAGTAGAAAGATAGGAGACCACTTGCTTACCCTTCCCAAATTCAACTTTAAAGACCTAAAGGAGACTCATTCTTGGGGTCTGAGAGAACTGAGTATGTAAGTCATTATCCATGATCTTTGAAAATCTGTGGAGATTTTAGGTTGCATGATCAACAAAACGTAGGCCTAAACATTTTCTCTGATCCTCATGACCTCTAAAAGATCAATTTGATAAACTAACCACAGAGAAAGCTAATTCCTCATTCTAAATACATTCATTCAGAACCCCTCTGAAATTGGTCACCACTCTCAAAACACTACACAACACAGTCTATGGGACTGCAACTTAATTCAACTCTTTCTTTCCTCATCCCACCTCCACACTGGGAGAGGGAGATGCAGGAAAGCAGTAAGTTTGCATTGTCTGAGATGTACTGATGTATCCTGTTGAAACAATACAAAAATTAGAAAAGGGCAGATTGGGGCAAGAAGCCAGAATATATGTGAAAATCATTATACCTGAGGAAAGGGGACTGACATCCACAGAAGCCCAGTTCTATACCCTCAGAAATTACTTAGGACAGAGACAAATTCAAGTGAAAAGTGGATTTCCCTGTGGATAAGGAGGCTGAGACAACTTTGAGATCTAATCCCAAGAGAGACTGCTATCAGAGGGGAGAAGTCAGGAAGTGAACAACTTTCTTAAGAAAAAGAAAAGACAAAAAAGAAGAAGAAAACTCAGTTGAAAACTAAAGAGAGTTGAAGATCAAGTGCAAGCAAATTAAAATAATGGAAATATATCAATAATAGTGGGAATGTGGTCTCCAGATTAACTAAATAAGTTTATTTGCAAGGTAAATGAAAATGAATCAACTTTTGATATAGAAAACACTCTGGATTCCTAGGAGAGCACAGAACTATAACATAATGTTCCCATGTGGTTTAAGAAAGAATTGTGAAAGCAGAATTTATGGCTGCACAGCAGAAGTAATCAATACATGGTGGCAAATTTTAACAAAGAAACAAAAGAAAGAACAACTGTCTGGGAATGCAAATACACAGAATTAAAGAACAATTTTTAAAAAGAGGAATAAAAAACAATAACATTAAAAAGAAAAATAAATGTTAAAGTAAAAGGAAACTGATCTTTATATCAATAAAACATATTGATCTTGAAAATAGAATGGATAAAAACAAATTATGGGTCATAGATCTACTAGAAGAATGTGCCAAGTCAAAAAACCTGAACCAAAAAATGCAAGAAACATAAGAAAATTATCTAATACTTCTGAACAATGAAAAACCAATTGCCAATTAAAAGATTCCACAGATTGCCTCCAGAAAACCTATAGAAAACAGGTTAACTGCTACAGGGGGAAAAAAAAGGCAAATGTTTCCTTTTTCAAAAAAATAAATAAAATACCCTGTAAGAATATATAGAATTTAAGCTTTAATTTAATTCCTAGTAAAATTTTAAAATGTATTATTAAAAAGGGGACAATTATTAATAATCCAGAAAAGGAAGCAACAATCAGCAAAAGTCCCTATGACTTCACAAGAAGAGACTTCATTTCCTTCACTATTAGATTAATTTCATTTTCTTGACATAATAGTGTAGCAGATCAATAGAATAATAAATAATAATAATTCACCTATATTTTAACAAAATAATTAATGAAATCTGTCATACTATTTATGGGCAAGATAGGAATATGTAGGCTATATATGAAGAAGCATATAAAATTAGGACCAGAATGGGGGAGGTAGATTAGATGATGATTTTCCAGTATTCTCTGCTCAGACCAAAGTTAGGATATTCTGTTCAATTCTGAGTCCTATAGTTTATGGAAAGCATTGATAAGATGAAAATGATTTGGAGGAGGGTATTCTGAAAAGCAAAAACTCTACAAATAATGCTGTATCTGGCTCAAAAAGAACATTGTAGGTACCTTCAATCATTTGAAGAAATGGAAGTATTAGAACCATAATGCTGAGTTGCTAAGAGGAGAACTAGAGGCAATGGATCAAAGTTGTAGGACTTTTAAAATTCTCATATTTTGTGAGAGTTTAAGTTCAAGTTGCAGTTTTTCCAAAAAAAAAAAAAAATACCATAAACTATTCTCTAAGGATTAAGAATTATATTCATATATATTGCTAGGCATGGGATATGTGAATTAATAAGAATAACTAGTCTCAAAAGAAAAAAAAGACCTAAAGTATTAATAACCATATGAAACAATGTTGTAAATCACTAATGCTGAAATATGCAAGTCACAACAAAACTAAGATTATATCTCACACACAAAATGACAAAAGATGATAATAGTCAATCGTGGAGGATTGTAGAAAAATAGGAAAATGAATGCATTGTTAGTGGAGCTATGAATTGGTATGATTATTCTAGAAAGTAATGTAGAATTATTCAAATCAAACAATTAAAATAGCCACTAATAATCATATATTCCAAAAATTATTTTCAAAAAAAGCTCCATATACACTAAAATATTAATAGCAGCATTTCTTGTTATAGTAAAGAACTGGAAACAAAATAACTGCTCATCCATTGGAATGGCTTATAATTTATGTCTATGAATGGAATGAAATATCACTAAATTATAAGAAATGACAAACATGATGAATGCAGAGAAGCATGGAAATACATATAAAATGATTCATAGTGAAGTAGGGAAAGCCTGAAGAAAATATGTTGATAATAATTATAAAAGTTAACAATAAACTAATATTTATATAATGCTTCCTAGGCACTAGGCAATGTACTAAGTACTTTTCAATCATTATCTCATTTGATCCTAATAAAAATTGTAAGAGGTAGGTGCTCTAATTGTCTCCATCCAAATGAAGAAAAAGAGGCAAAGGAAGGTTAATTCATGATCACACAGCTAATAGTATCTGAGGGTGGTCTTCCAAATTCCAGATCCAGCATACTGTACTTCTTTGTTACCCCTAACCAAAATTGACTATAACACCACAGCAGAGTTCAATCTGAGTATGGTCAAATTATAAAAAACAAGATAGCCACCAAAGAAGAGACATGGTAATACATTCTCCCAATCTTTTGTAAGCATTGGGATCTACCAGTATGGAGCATTGTGTATTACAGCATATTGCTTTTTTTCATAAGTTTATTGATTTGCTGATTTTTTCTATTATTGCTTTTAAAACAAAACAAAATTATGTTATAAGGGAAGTCTGAGGGTAGGAGGAAGATACAAGTAATTGCTTTGTAATTTATAATCTTAGAGAGTTGCCTAGGAAGACAGAGATATAGTGATTAGCCCAATGTCACACTGCCAATATGTACCAGAGCCTGGACTTATTTTGGCTTTTCTTATTCTGAGGACTACTCTCAATCTACTATACTTCAGAACCAGTGATTAGACATTAGGATCTATGAACTGAACAGCCATTTTTTTATTTCTTTATATCTCTCATAAACATCTAACTCATTCCCAGACATAAAATAAGGAGTATATAGGAATCATATTTATTTATTTTCCATTAACAAAAGTGAAAAGCACCCTTCCCCCATATTGCAAGAAGAGAAATATGTGTGCATAAATATAGAAAAATGTATAAATAACTATATGTAGAATATGATTATATGTATGTAAGTATATATGTGTGTGTTTACCTCTATATATATCAGTATCCCATATTTTTTAGCTACTCTATATGTGTATCCAGGGATATTTAAACAACTTTTATGCAATATAAAGAATGCTATATTTGAAGTTGGAGAACTTGAACCTGCCAATCACTAACTGAGTGACTGTGAGCAAGTTACTAAACCTCTTAATGAGTATCTAAATTACTGAAAATGATCAAGTAAAGGTTGATCCCTTTGAACAGCAGCTGTAAATAGGAGATTCCTGGATGGATTATGGAAATTGGCTCAAAGGATCTCTCAAAAATGGCTTTTCAAATCTTTTAAGAGTTAGTTTTCTTTGTTCACTATTCATCACTGTGCTATCATGTTATTTCTGCCTGTTGGCCAGGACTAATTTCATTTGTACATATTTAGAATTATAAGATTTTAGAGGAAGCCTACATTGGGAAGGTCCTATAGAAAGCTTTGAACAAAATGTATAAGAGAACATCCTATTGTCATTCAGAACTTGGGACAAATCTGTCCAGTAGACTTGCTGTTGTTGCCATTCAGTTTTTGTTTGTTTGTTTGTTTGTTTGTTTTTTTGGTGGGGGGAGAAGGGGAGTGAAAAAGAAAGAATTAAAGCCAGATAACAATGACTATCCCAACATTTTGGAGTGTATCTGAAACTATATTGCAAATTTCCTAAATCATAGTCCTTTATTTAACCACTAGGAAGAAGACCCTATTGCTACAATGTATCCAATGCTAAAATATTCTGCTAATGTTAAGACATTTGATCTGAAGCCACAACTTAACATCTTGATGTTGGCAAACGTGGGGTGGTACTCTCATAAGAAAGGCTGCTTTGTTTTGTGTGTTTAGTGTGTTTTTATTTTTGTTTTTATTTTTCAGGGGAAGGAACTGCGGAAAATTGGTGTGAATACATGCTTGCATTTAGAGATAAACTTTAAAATGACTAAATGAGACAGCCCTCTTCTGTGTTTTGGCATTACATTATTCTAGTCAAACTTTGACAATGTGATACTTAATGATAATAGAAAATGGTTTGAAAAAGTTGACAATTTCTAATAACCCAAATAGTAATTCCTTATACGTGATAGTTTGTTTTCAGAGAGCTCAAAATAATTTAAATGCTTTTTCTCACTAATTTTTGCAAGAAATATCTGTAAGTCAGGACAAATTCATAGATATATATGTATGTGTGTGTGTTTATATTTCTTATATATAAAGACATATGTATATATAGAGATGTATCTATATGTGGGAAGAAAGAGATAGAGAGAGAAAGAAAGAGAAAGAGAGACAGAGAAAGAGAGAGTGACAGAAAGATACAGAGACAGAGAAAGAGAGAGAAAGTTTTTTTATGCTATAGAGAAAACTGAGCAGGGAAACTTGCCCAAGAATTCCTTCTACTTATACCAGGGTTTATCTGATTTGCTTTGCTCACTGCCTTTTTCAAACAAGCTCTTTGGAGTTCTTGCTTTTCCTAATCTTCCAACTTTTTTGAATTTCCCAACCCCTTCCTTTCGAAATCATTTAAATATGGAGTTTATTTCTCTTATTTCCTATAGTTAGAACAGGGAAGAGAGAGTAGGTCCAGATTAATTGAGGAGTTGCATTGGAGCCAGAATCTTAGAAAAGAACATGAGAATCAAGTAACAGTGACATTAGGCTACATGCAAAAGCCATCCTTTGAGCAAAAGGTGGCTGCAAAGGGAGTTCTATATTTGTCCTTGCACTATTATAAAAAATCTTATTTTAGAGTATCAGAGATGACTACTTAGCCCTACTGTCATATGAAAATCAGACTAAAATGTTGGAGACATAGCCCATTTAAATAAAGGTTGAAGGTCTCACTGCCATTTTCCAAGTATTTTTTTTTCCTTATTTATTAATTTTTTAATGGCATTTTTTTCTTTGCTTCCTCAGGGAGATCTTCAGGCTATGGTTCTTTGCCTTTGAACATCCTCAAGTCAAGCATCAAGAAAAGGTGATGAGGGCTAGGGAGGCTCCCCTGACATTTGGTGTACAGGCTCCAGCCTTTGCAATTATGGGCCACCTTTCTAGCAGACGGTAATTGAAAAGTGTGAACCACATGGGCTCTAGTCAATAATGGCGTCAGCACACAAATGACACTCAGAGCTTTCTGTGTTCACCATCCACCGGTCTTTGCTTTTCACCTTTTATCCTTCTCAGCATCATGACTTAATCCACTCTAATGAGGTGAGCTTGACTGCCAAAACCCAGCAGCCACACAGCTCTCTTCTGGTATAGCTTGGGGTTTGCAAGAAGTAAGAAAAGAAGTGACTTTGTCAGCCTTCCAAAAAAAAAAAAAAAAAAAAAAAACGATATATATATATATATTTTTTTTTTTTAAATTAGGTTTTCTTTTTTTCCTCAGTCCTTCCTACCATTTCCCACCCCAATACCTCCCAACCCTGACTTGACACAGGCAAGTTTTCCCCACTTCCTGCCTGGGAATTCAGCCAGCTCTATAACCTTTGCTCATCTTTAAGTCAGCATTGACTCAAGGTGGCCAGAACATTTAAGTTATTGTAGTACATGCTTCTCTTAGCTTGAAGGGCATTATTAGTGGCCACATGTCACTGTTTACAAACAGCAGGTGACTGCCAACAGTAGCAAGTGTGTGAATTCCCTCTGCTTTCTTACCTTACCCATCTGTCCCTGCCGCTTAAGTTGTAAGGGCCTATATATATGGGTCAGGGAAGAAAGCCACAGAGGAAAAGGTGATATCCTTGACCAAAATACTAAGTATTGAAAATCATCTACTTCTGTCTAATTTAGCAACAGAACTTGAAGGAGAAAAGAATTCATCCCATTGGCTCAGTTAATCCCATATGTTCTTTTTCCTCTCTTGCATAACATAGCTTGAGTACAAATGGTGAAAGAGATTCAGTGTTATCCATATGACACTCAGAAATACCCTACTGCTCTGCATATTCCATGGCAGCCTATATTAATTATTAGCATATTTTTTTTCCACAGGCTACATCCTGCTTCTCTGTGTGTATCAATCTCAGAAAGCTACAGGCTTGTGCTGCATTCACAGGTGAATCAGCTAAGCAGTAAACTCTACCTCACAAATGAATGGCAGATCTTCATTTCAACCTTTATCATTCAACCAATTTGCATGGCTCACATCCCTGTTGTTGTTTTGTTTTGTTTTGTTTTTAATGACTGCAACGCCATATTTCCCTTTAAGAAAGCATTAGGCCCCCAAATCACACACAATACATTGAATGCCCATGGGATTAGGCCACATGGCCTTAGTCAATGTATATCCAACCAAGGAAAGGAGAGAGAAAATTTTGGCTGTTACATGGCTTGGACCTCCCTCCCTTTTCTCCAGCCTTAATCTGATTTTTGCCAGCTTCTTTTGATCTCTCAGGGGCAGGCAAGTCAGGTCCACAAGTACAGATGGAGTAAATATGGAGATTAGCCCCTCCTCCTACTGCATTAGCTCCTAATACCTGATTAAGTCTAGAATCACGCAATTGTCTCAGTGCTGGCTATCAGAGCAGTGGAGCTCAGAAGGGGGCAGGATGAAGGCTGATTTTGTAATGGATACTTATTTTATCCCAGTGCTCTAAGAAGATTAGGCCTGAGGGTGTCACATTAGCCCTGATCTCTGGGCCCCTGGTCGTCTCTTGCCGTTTTCAAACATCTCTGCCTCAGCCTTAGAACAAACAGGCAGCTTGGACTCTGTGGCCCCATGTTGTGGCATGAATAATTGCACATTGCAAACTGTTTGAACATCACAAAGTGCTGTGTAAATTACCCAGTTTGGGCTTGAGCCGAAATGATTTGGGGTGACTTATTGAATCTTTTCACAGTCCAGAATTAAACTTTCTCCATCTCTAACCAGGCAGAGTAGAATGAAAGTTGAGTCTTGGTTGACAGTATTTCTCCTCAGATCAACCTTTGTAAAAAGTCAAAGAACAGGCTCAGTGTTCACATACCTTATCTCCACTTCAGAGTTTCTGGTCAATGAAAATTTGAATTGGAATAGCAAAACATTGCCCACTCAGCCTAAATGTTAACTTGTCATTGAGGCAAATAAGCAGTAAGCAATAAACAAAACCAAAACAAAACAATCAGAAGGGAAAAGAGATATCCAGAATCATCCCTGTGTAATGTTCTTAGAGGTATTATGGTAACCTTTCCATAATAAATAAATAAAACCTTTCCATAATAAGGAATATGCAGTTTTAATTTAGAAACAGAGTAGCTCTTCAATTGTCAAGTATACACAAAATTAAAAACAAACCAAAAAAAAAAAAAAAAAAAAAACCTTTTTTTTTAAATTTTGAGAGAATTTAGAGTAAACAAGACTAAGCATTAGACTTTTCCCTCCTTCTTTGCATCTGAATCATTTAAAGTCAAGGTATCTAAAATCTATTTATTTGCAAACTGGTTACCAGTTTTCCCGTTTGTCATTTGCATAGCTTCAGATGTTTTAAAAAGAATCTCCCAGAAATGTGAAAAATCTATTTAACCTGGGCTTTTGTACATGCTTCTTGTAGGATGACAGAAGGGTGCCTTTAACTAGTACTTTGTCAAATTCATTAACATACAGAAGGCTTATTGTAAAAATAGAGTTTAAAGGGAGTTAATTATTGTGGGAGTCCTCTCTGTTTTCAACTGTTCTATCAAGTCATTTGGCATAAATATAAGTTTCTTCAGCAAGAAAAAAAAAAAAAAAAAAAGGAGACTACTTGGATATCAGAACTAAAGGTTCCTTAGTAAATCAAGCAAAGTATGATACAAAGATTGCAATGTTAAAGATGATTGTCCAAAAAAGCTCTTGTGACCAAGAATCTTGGAAGAGATGAAGAAATATTTTTTGTGTCCTGTTGGTTACAGAAGATAAAAACAACAAAAAAGTAATAAAAAACCAATAGGTAAACATTTTTAAAGAATGCAAGTTTTAAGTTTTAAATTTTATATAACGGAGGAAAGAATGTTTAGAGGCATAATGGTAAAGATTTAAAAAAATACTGTAGTAAAGATTGCTATTGAAAGTCTTTTGTATAATTTTTCATGTTCTCCTTATTAATGATACATTTATTTACTTTCAATAGAAATGTGTTTTTTAAACTATTTATTTTTATTAAGAATTTCTGGCTCTTCCTAGTAGATTTTCAGAATACATTTCTAAAATTGGAAAATAAATGAAGCCCACAGATATAGCATAGCATTCCTATTTTTCTTTGAATATAGTATTTCTTATATTATTAGTAAGGCATGTTTATCAACTAGTATGGGCCAAGAAAAATTAACAGCCAGTCATAAAAATTATATGCTTTGCTTTAAAAGGATAAGCATGATTAAGCAAAGGAAAAGATCTTTAAAAAGATGTTTTGTACTCTACCTGAAAGGCAACTAAAGTATTGAAACCACTGGGAACCCTACAAAAATTACAGATTTTAGCACACATTTTAAATTGTCATCTTGAATCCAAAATGCAAAGGCAGTTTGAGGAAGATACAACTATCCTAACTTGTCTGCCTATATTTCCCACAGGATTGTTCTCCTAACACCTACCTCTTAGAATTGTTGTGAGAATAAAAATAGATAATGTTTTAAAATATTTTGCAAATCTCTAAACCTATTTTATATGTGATAGCTATTATTATTATTATTATTATTATATGCAGTTATTTGATTGAAAATATATTGTGTGATTTACACACATAAACATATGTAAAAAGTTATGAACTTTTAATAGACTCTTAAGTATTCTACTAGTAACACAGAGAACTGAGGTAATTTTAAGGAGTCATTTATAACTAAAATAACTAAATACTTGCCATAAATGATTTTTTATTTTAATTACCTAGGCAATTGGGACTCGGGACTTTTCAGAGATTTAGCACAAGAATTCTTTCATCCTATATTAGGAGGAAAGAGTTCTTGTGCTAAATAAATCTCTGATTTCTCTGGAAAATTGTATTTTGCTAAGGTCTGAAACTCAAAATATATCAAAATAAATATATATTTAAAACTGAATCAACAGCATGCATTTTAAATGATTTGAAGTATTTTTGTAGATAAACACCAAAAGGGTTTAGAAGAGATAGATTTATTTTAAAACTGAAGTCAAAGTTTAAATTAAATAAGAACCCACTCAATAATTATTTTTGGTATCTCCAAAATTTCTTGGACTCATCAAGTTCCTTAGGACTTTTATCAAAGTGGCAAACCTCAAATACTTTTAAGATGATCTAAACACATGCCATTATGTGTCTTGAACAGACAATATTCAAGGAATTTGATTTCCTTAAGTTGAACATTATTTTCCAAACCTTGAGAGTTCTTTCTATGGCCTTCTCAGATATCTGATGTATATAAAGAAATTACTGCCTGAGAATCAATAGGGGAAATTTCCAGATTCAAAACTATCTTGTCTGTAGTAAAGACCATATCATAGCCTTGAATTATAGATAGTTCCTTAGGTCCCACACAAGAAGAGAGTTTGAGAATTCTTTAGCATCTGTCCAACATTTAGCAAACACATTCCAAGGCTACCTCATGATATGTCACTATTATATGGTCACCACAGTATGCTAGAAGGAATCTTTGAATATTTCACTAGAGTATAAAAGGCAATATATCTTTTATGTTAGAGAGCTATGTTAATGAAATTCTCAGTATCTACTATGGTTGCACAGTATAAGTATACAATTAATGTTTGGAAAATCAATGAATAGATGAGCCAAAATTACAATTTAATGTATCTTTAAGGTTGTTTTGTTCCAAGGTTACAAAATAACTAGACTTCTAATTGTGGATAACTGTCATGAAAAATAATGTTGGTTATGAGAAAAACTGGACAAGAGAATTCTGTAGATTAGAAAAAAAATCATTTCTAGATGATAGGAATAATTCAAAGTTTGTACCCCAACAAAGATCAAAAAACTTTTAATATATATAAAGGAGCAAATTATACACAAGTATATGTATATATATATATATATATATATATATATATATATACATATACATATAGTATGCATAAGCATAACATACATTAAAAGTTAAAGGATAACCTTAGGATCTTCAATAAACAAAATTTTAATGACAATATGCTAAATAAAAGTACAATGAAATTAGCATCAGCACCACTGACCCAAGTAGCTTACAATCAAAATGGAGAAAGAGGATACATATCTGAAAATTTAAGGAAGGAACATAAATAATTTCAAAAGCTAAAACTGCTAAGAAAATTTATCTTTAAATGTTAGGGTAAGGAATTTACACATTATGCTTTGTTCTGCAGAGTAAAACAATCAAAGTTCTCAAAACAAGCCTAGTATCATTTTATGGTTCACAATGGAGGGGCAATAAGGCAATAAGGGTACCAGTTAAGAGACTATTAAATTAGTTCAAGCATAAGGTCACAAGGGCCTTAACTAACTGAGGTGGCTTAGTAGGATTAAAAAAGAATGAATCATCTGGAAACTGGTAGAAAGATTTTTCTATTGTTCAAAAATATAATATCTGATTTTATCACCTATCATAATTTTAATGTGTCTAAAATATGCTACTTAGTCATATGTGTTATTTCTTGTAGATAGTATGGCACAATGGAAAATGCATTGTATTTAGAGTTTGAAGACCTGGCTTCATATCCCATTTCTGCTATTTATTACCTTTATATACGTGGTCAAGTCACTTTGCTTTTCTAATCATGTGTCCTCAAGTGTAAAAAATAAAAATTAAAAAAAAGAAAGAGAAGAGAGAAATAAATTGGATTATATGACCCTTGAGAGTTCTCTTCCACATCTAAATCTATAGTTCTGTTATATCCTCATGTTACAATAATTTAAAATAACCCAGGGGAGGGAGCAATGTAATGGTCCCAATGGTATGCTTGGCATCTCTTTCTTGGTCTTTCTTTTTGTTTTTTTTTTTTTTTTCAGATGAAAAGGTGAAATTAAGCCTCGATCATTTCAAGCCCCTAGTGAGGGAAAATTTCTAGCATCTAAGCTAGTATAGGTTGTCTGCTTAACCTTACATTGATATCCACTTCTAGTTAACTCCTGGCCTTTCTGTAATCAACACAAAATTCAGTTACTGGAAATATCTTGGTAATGAAAGAATAGATGGCATAATACCTGTGGATAGTCAGGGATCAGGAAGGCAGTTTCAAAAAAAAGACAACCTTTTCTTGGGACTTCCTTCACTATGATTTTTTTTTTCAAAGAGGAAAATAGAAAACTACTTTAATATTGAGATCAATACTCAAACTTTCTTATATATAGTTTACACACAGCTCAGATTAAAGTAAGCTACACAAATATTGACTTTAATATTTAGGTATAATTAGGTCTAAGAGTGCAAAAGTCTGTCCAGGTGCAAAAAGAGTTACTGCAGACTTCTTCTGTTTTGATCAACTCATTGCTAAGCCTAATGTTGAAGCACCTTATAGATTGATAGATAAGTAGATAGATATAGATTATATATGAATGTGAGTATATATTTGCTTATGGCTGCATAATATTCAAACTCATTAAGGTATTTCATGAGCAATTAGTAAAAACTTCAAAAATTAAAAGAAAAAAAAAATTTAATGTTCTTTAAATGTAAATGCTTTAACATTTCCAAAGATTCATGGTTTCATCAAGGTATGAATAAGGTATATATACCTAACCCAATGCCAATCATAACTTTTATTTCTTAGTTACCAAAAATAAAAATAAAAAATTGTGGGGTAGCTAGGTAGTGCTGTGGGTAGAATACCAGCCCTGAAGTCAGGAGGACCTGAGTTCAAATTTGACTTCAGACAATTAACACTTCCTAGCTGTGTAATCGTAGGCAAGTCATTTAACCCCAATTGTCTAAGCAAAAAAAAAAAAAAAAAAAAAAAAAAAAGTGCTATTTCGGCATAAATTTCATCACCTGGCAGCCAATCTGTGATTGTGAGCCTACCTGAGCTTAATAATAGGCTTGTCCTCTAACAAAAGAGGACCTTGTCAAGGAAGTCTTTCCAGTTTGGTAGCAAGGACCTATCAAAACTTCAATTTCATTATTCAAGTCTTCAGAATCTAGAATCATCTCAGTAAAGAGAATAAGATATTTGAGTAAGATACTATTAGCATTTAGTGTAGTGCCTAATGGTATATGTATATATGTATGTTATATGTACGCATATGTGTGTGTATATGGTTCTTACCTTCAAGGAATTGACATGGGAATATAACTGTAAATAACTTTGCATGCAAGATGAATTCAATGTCATGGATGCCCATCAATTGGAGATTGGTTGAATAAATTGTGGTATATGAATATTATGGAATATAATTATTCTGTAAGAAATGACCAGCAGGATGATTTCAGAAAGGCTGGAGAGACTTATATGAACTGATGCTGAGTGAAATGAGCAGGACCAGGAGAGCGTTGTATACTTCAACAACAATACTATATAATTATCAATTCTGATGGATGTGGCCATTTTCAACAATGAGATGAACCAAATCAGTTCCAATAGAGCAGTAATGAGCTGAACCAGCTACACCCAGTGAAAGAACTCTGGAAGATGACTATGAACCACTACATAGAATTCCCAATCTCTCTATTTTTGTCTGCCTGCATTTTGGATTTCCTTCACAGGCAAATTGTACACTATTTCCAAGTCCAATTCTTTTTGTACAGCAAAACAACTGTTTGGACGTGTATAGATATATTGTATATAATTTATACTTTAGCATATTTAACATGTATTGGTCAACCTGCCATCTGGGGGTGGGAGGAAAGGAGGAGAAAAAGAAAAATTAGAACAAAAGGTTTGGCAATTGTCGATGTTGTAAAATTACCCATGCATATATCTGGTAAATAAAAACTATTTAAAAAAAAAAAAAAAAAAAGATGTATTCAATGTAAATGGAAGGTAATCCAGAAGAAACTCGCTAGCCTATGCAGCTATCCAACTATTCCACTATTTTGCAAATACCAAAAAAATGCATGTGATTACTTTTGATTACAATGCAAAAGATGGATCATCTTCTCTAGTTAAGGGGGAAAAAAGACCCATTTTGAAACTTAGATAATTAGGTAGTATAAGCATGTACCCAGGATTTTGAAATGTACCCAGGAATGTGTTGGGGTAGAGCAGCTATTTACCTTCCACCAGCAACATCAATCCCCTCACATCTTTTTCTTTCATTTGTATATGGATTATTTCTGCAATTATGCAAGACTGTTTGGATTCAGAATCCCCAACCTACTTCCCTAGGGTTGAAAAAAGTCTTCTAAGTATATACACACAAAGGTCAGATTTAAGAAAGGAAGTGGTACTGCTTTGAAATCGCAAGGGTTATTTCAATAATTACCTAGTTTAAGTGAGTTCAGGCCACCGAGGGCTACAGCTTTACTTGTTCTGGCAAAACATGCCACAGGCTCTTTAATAATGACATGAGATCTTAATCTGTTAGCCCTTTCTCTATTTCTCTAGCATCTACCATCACAGTATCTAAACTGGGTGATACACATGCCAGTCTTTCCATTTCATTTATACAAACAGAGAGGAATAACTTAAGGTATCCTGTGGATATTTTAAAGCAGAGTCAAACCTCTAATAGTTATTCCCTACAGTTCTAATTGTTTAGACCTTGATATTCTCCCCTCTGACCCTTTAAGTATTATTTACCCCTAGATGAAGCCTTACCCTCTACTCCCCCCACCAAAAAAAAAAAAAAGCTTCAAATGGTAGAATCATACTTAGCCAAGCTTTGACAAAATAAGATTGCCTTAGTCTTTCCCTGGAAGGTCATTGAGAAATCCTCCTGGAATAATTGTAATACAAATGAGTCTTAATTCTGGTTCTGATTTAATTCCTGGAAACCCTAAAATTGCTCCCTTGGTTAAGGTATGGACAGGCTAAATAGCTACTGGAAGATAAAAGTCCAGTAGTTATCTGGGTTATCACTAACCACAGGGCAATAGAGAATTTCTATGACACTATCTAAATAATATATTAGGCATCCTTTTATTCTGAATTTATCATTATTTTAGGGTATGATCATATCAGTTGAACTTTATGTATACAAAGAATTTTGTGTTCAGTTCACTAAAGCCTTTTTTAAAAAATTTATCTACTATATACAAAAAGAAACAAAGAGAAAAGTTCTAGGTGTTGGAGATAAATAAAAATTTACAGTCCCTGCTGACAAGTAGCTTGCATTCCACAGAAAAATACAACATGAGTAGATACAAGAAATATAAATATGACATCTCCTAACTTTAACTCATATCTTATGTCCTTATAGAGAGAGTTGCCTCAAGTTCAAAGTAATCTATGGATTCTTGTTCCTAAAATTATAACTCACTGGCCCCCCACCAATATACTTAGCATTAATAGTCAGCTGATAGACATAATAAGCTAAAAGCAAAAGCATAAACTGTTGAATATTCTTCCACAAGGACACAGTATAAATGGGAAGAGCAGCCACATTCTTAGGACATGCTAGCAGAAAGACATACATTTACAAATACACATTCACACATGCATATATATATATATATATATATATATATATATATATATATATATATATATATATATATGGCCAATGTGACTTTAATGTTGGAACCTCAACATCTCTCCTGGGAAACTCACTCAAATGGAATCTCTATAAGAGTAGTAGCTCCACTATAATATGTCATAGCTGATAGATAAAGGAGAGCAGGAAAAAAATATATATATATCTTTCCTACTGAACCCTCACTTATTCCCTAATAGCACAACAAGGGAAAAGGCTAAAATCAACATCTTTTAAGAACTGGGTTCTTCTCTTTGCTTCAAGATATCATACATTTTAAAGCTATCTTTTGTCTCAACTATTGCTTAAATTATGGATTTCACTTTCTAAAGGGCTACCAAGAGCATGACTAATCCTTAGGCAGCTAATATCTTGCTGTTTTCTAACTCCATCAACTATGAAGTAGAGAATTTCTTAGTTACAAGGGAATAACAGAGCATAGAGATGGTCTTTCCTTTTTATTCAAGAGCTTAACCCTATATCATCTCAGATTCATGTCCACTCCTGCAATTTCATTAATTAAATTTCTGGAAAATCAACTGGTCTGGTTATGTGATTATCCTCCTGGACCACCCAACCACTCAGTATATCAAGTATATATAAAGTGATACAAAGCAATTTCCAGAGAGACTGTGAAGAACTGAAAAGATCAGAAAAGGCCTCATGTAGAAGTAGCAATAGAGCCTTGATTTGAGAGACATATACATCTCAAAAGATATGACAGGAGAAAAAAAAAAATATATATATATATATATATACACACACACACACACACACACACACACACACACACACACACAGTCTAGAGGGCTGTTATCTTGAAGAAATCCCAGGTGGAAAGACTAAAGAATACTCAAAACTATAGAAAGCACTCTCTTTCTCTTTCTCTCTGTCTGTTTTTCCGTCTCTGTGCCTGTCTGTCTGTTTCTGTCTCTGTCTCTCCCAAATTCAAATCCCATATCATAAGCTAATATATTTGTCAAGAAGTAATTAGGTAAGGATTGTGGAGAGTATTTTCTACCCTAGCACTATGCTGCCTATGAACAGTGCTCCAAAGAGCATTTTTTGGTGAAAGAAAAAACCAAGAAGCTATTGACTCGTTACAGTGTCTGGGGATCTGCCAAAGGAATCTGTGATGCTTTTTGAAAGATCTAGAGAGCTGTTGGAGAAGTGTCAGTGGCTGATATCTCCTGAGGGCAGCAGAAAACTATAGTTCCCAGTTCCTGAAAACATCAAGAGACTGAAAATTCCTGGGACCCCTACCTAATGAGTGGCCCTGTGTGACTAAAGCTATACAGGTCTCAGGGGAATGATATTAATGTTTCCCATAAGTCCTTTTTGGAGTTCTATTTGTTTAACTTGAAAATAGACATTGTCTTATTTTTTTTAACTTTGTGCTTTTAAGAAGAGGTAAAGAACAATACTCCATTTGGTGTTATATAATAAAGTTCTTAAACTCTCTGAATGGGAAAAATCAAATATCAGATATGTCAAATTATTATTTTTTTTAACTCAGATGGGAGGCTAGGCTCTGTCACAAGTATTACATATACTTATATATTTGCATACATTAAAAATGTATCTATCCAAAAAATAGAAAATACAAAAAATATGTAAATATATATTTAAATATAAACAAATTGTTAATTTTAGATGAAGCATCATGAGTAAAATGTAAGTATAAACACAACATGTTACTTATTTCCAGATTGACACAAAGATCCTAAGATATTCATGGATATATCAGATTCTTCTCCCTGAATTGTTTTAAAAACAAAAGAGCAGTGCCTAGTGAAATTCCAGCACACAAATTCCTCTCAGTTGAAAAAAAGGTTCCTTTCCTGGGATAATCTATTCACCATTTAGATGGTTTCCTTGCCTTATCCCAGGGCTGGTTCACTTTCCACTTTTTGTTAGCAAGCATCACATTTGTGACCTGCTCACCTCAGTAGCATGATTTAGGATTCATTCTCTTAAGGGAGCTGACTTGTCTATTATCCTCTTAGCACCTACAGCCTTTCTTATCATTCTAGGTATAAGTAAAGAGGACATGGGAATTCATTTCCTCATCTAGTCAGTGTTTATATTTCTTCATCAAGGTATATAACTCTAGCTGTAAAGCATCAAATTAGGAATGTTTTCTTCTAGAGACTTGTCCTTCTTTTTGCAAGGTTTACTCATCCAAGAATTGGGTTCTTGTACATTCCTATGTATTGACATATAATATACTACTGTCCTCTGGAGTTCAACCTCTGCCTTGGGTTGTGGGAAAGACTGTCATAGAACAGGTATGACTCTACTTACAGCTAACTGACCTACAATCTGAAGCACTTTGTAAAGCTGGAATCATAATATAAATGTTGTATTGTTTGTATCATTATCATAGACAGAAAGACAAATCTTACCTCTATTTTGGCACTATTCTCTCTTAATAATAGAGCTGTGTTTCCTTCCCCAGAGGATTCAACTGAATAAGCATTTTTAAAAGCACCTCCTATTTAAAAAAATATTGTTAGGCACTAGTGGTAATTCAGGAATGCTAAGTTTACTCACATAAGAAATTCTCATTGTGGAAACTCCCTCCACTTATTCTGATTAACAATTCATCTATAATTTATAATCTTAGGAATTTGACTGTGATTCTGAAAGATTAAATGACTTGCCCAGAATAGCATATGGCAGAGAAAGATACTATTATATTTAGATCTTCCTTTCTCCAAGGTCAACCCTCTACCATTATATCTTGTTGTTTGTTTAGGTGTTGGAGATATATAGAGAAAAATAAAATAGTCCCTGCTTTCAGGGAGTTTACATTTTCCTAAGGGTAGGATAAAGGTGGGGAGAGGAGAGGCATGCATATACACAATACAAATACAAATACAAATTAATATAAGGAGAGAGAAAACAAGAAATTGTGAGAACTGGACAGAGTTCAATAATGGAGGCAGCACCTGAATTAATCCTTTAGAGAGGGTAAGCATTTTACCTTTAAAGGATTAGTTCAAGAGTTAAATTCAGTTTAGGAGAATGCAGCAAAGAGAGTAATTTCAGGAAATGTCCATTTAGAATAGAACACAGGATTTGTATATGGGGGTGATGTGGGAGAAGACTTTAAAGGCAAATTGAAAACAAATTGTGGAATGACTTAAAAGTCAAATTGAAGAATTTGGGTTTTTATCCTGTTAAAATTATAAGAGAGGGAAGGAAAATAATCAAAGAAAAGAACAAGTCTTGTGCAGCTGACTAGATAAAGCAATCTGGGTGATTGTGTTGTGCCACAGTTCCCTTTTAATGTCCTGACCCAATTTCCCTAATTGTCCTATTCAGTTACTCTCTCTCAGGTTATAACCATTCCCTCTTAATGTTAGGATAAAGGTATTATATTTTAGACCTTAGGCTATAATCATTCCCTCTTAATGTTTGATGGGATAAAGGTCTTTATCCATTTTAGAGATCATTAGAATATCAGATGCCTCTCCAGTACCTCCCCCATAATGTCATCATTCCTGTAACCCTATATAGAATCTTGTATCTGACATTCACTGCTGGATTCTTTGAGAGTATGATAGTTTCATTCAGCCCTGGGACCAAACCATGGATCCATTTGGTCCCAGTAAATCTCTCCATTAAATAAATTATTAAATTGTTCTCTAATCTCTATCTTGCTGAGTTTCTCTGGCATTACAATTAGAAAGATGGTGGCATTCAAAAAAATTATATCGGCATGTATACATATGTATGAATATGAATGTATGTGGATATATATATGGTATGTGTGTAAGAATGTATATATGCACGAATGTATGTGTGTATGCATTTGAAGGAGGGTTATATTTTAGAGACAAAGATAATGAAGAGACGATGACCATGATAATATCTGCAGGAGGATATATACAGCAAGCAGATGATGATACAGACTGGAATTGGAAAGGGGGAAAGAATTGAAGAAAGGGAAGGGGGGGAGTTATAGATTCAAATTGGATATATAGACTTCGAAGGAGAGCTACATGATAATTGAACCCATGGTAGAGGATGAAATCACGAAGGGGATATTCCTCTCTACTTGTCCAGGAATTAGCAAGACATCACATTTGTCCCCCAATTTATTCTCTTTAGGGACTGGGTAGCAATACTCAAATTACTTATGGTTCTCAATGACTAGGACTAGTCACCACCCTCATCCCAGGAGAAGTTTGGTTCTCAGCATACTCTAGTAAAGTATGCATGCCTTCGGGGCTATTTACAATTCTTCTACATCAGTATGGAAAGAGGAAGGTCAGATTTGGGAATTCTGACTATAGATAAGCTGGGATAACTATCTAAAGAGAAGAAAAGCAGGGACTATACCCACCACATCCATATATACACCCACACACTCAAACCCACACATAATGAAAAGTACAACTTTTCTGGCTAAAAAAAAAAGGACATTACCTTTATATGCAAGTAAAAGTTATATGAAAAATGAATCAAACATCCAGAATCTGGGAAAGTGTCCTCTATACTTTGTCATTGCATTAGTATATCATCAAATAAAAGAAAATATCAGTGCCATCTGTCACTTCAGGCTCCAGAGATTTTTTGGTTAAATAAACATCAGACAGATAGACAAATTAATTCATTCATTAATTAAAAATAAATGGAATTAAAGCTTCTTCCCCAACTTTCTATGATGACCATACAGAAGAAACCATTCCTTCCACTGCAAAGGGAGCCCAC
Organism: Sminthopsis crassicaudata; assembly: GCF_048593235.1. NCBI lineage: Eukaryota > Metazoa > Chordata > Mammalia > Dasyuromorphia > Dasyuridae > Sminthopsis > Sminthopsis crassicaudata. The sequence continues at coordinate 344,907,868 of NC_133617.1, read as the reverse complement.
TTGCTGTTGGCTTTTCTGTACTCAGCAAATTTGACTAATCCTCTTCTCCTCCCCTGCTTTGGCCCCCTGCACAGCATTCAATTGTTTCCTCCTATTTGAACTCTAAGCACTTGCTTGATTTTAGCCATATATATTCTCCCTTTCCTCTTAATATCTTTATGACTTTAGGATTTTTATAGCCAAACTTCTTACTTATATGCAACCAACAGGTTTACCAAATGGATAATTTACATTTAAGTTTTAAATAATCACTATATTAACAATGATTATTAACAATGATCCCAAGGAGTCAGTTTTCTATTTTACAGTAAATCTATTTCTAGTGTAAAAAAAAAAAAAAAAAAAAAAGCAACTCCAGCTGTTATATAGTCAATATGTGCACAGTGGCTAATGTTCATGAACAATTAATAATTGTACTAACACTTTAAAAAATTATGGGTTTTCTTATTTTACTGAGATTATTGCTTTTCATTAATAGCTTTTGAACAATTACAATATGGAGGGGTTCAATAAATAATAATTTTTGTGTATGTATACTCTCTGTTCCCATGGCTAATTACTGTTTTGTTCATTTTATTTGTTTTGTTTTGTTTTTAACACTCTTATGATGTATAATTGCCTTGTAGAAGACTAATAGGAGAGAGATGTGAAAAATGTAAGGACGGACTTTAAACTAATTTGCAGACCACTCAAAAGGATATTAGCAAATCAATAGAAGTTAACAATTTGATACATTTCTGTGTAGTGATCTGCAATGTTTAGGGTTTTATTTGTTTTTCAATTTGTTTTTTGGGAATATTTTCAAGAATTTAGATTTAGTAACTTTTTCATTGGTTATACTTAGAGAATCTGGGAAAGGGTACCATTTACTTCACATAGGAAAAAATATATCATCATTTTAACTGAATAATATATCATTGAAAAATACATTTTCACCTAAATGCTTCCCCCCACATTCAAGAAGGTTGAAGTGGGAAGGAGTCTGGTAACAAAATTCTTAAATCATTATATTAGAAGAAATTTGCAATTTTTCTTTTTTTCCTAAAGATCATTTGTAGATGAAAATAGAAGAACAAGAAATAGACAAAAAAATGTATCTTCTACCAGTTTTATAGTGATTTCATCATTTATGTCAATCGAACATTGATGTCTATGGAAAATATTTCAGTCCTGATTTGCAATTGCAAGTGAAATTTAAGAAAATGTGACCAGGAAATATGGCTGGACTAAACCAAGTAAACACAGATGTTACTGGAATTAAAGTATCTTATAATTCTAAATTTTATAAATTTGTATTTGACTTAAAACATATTTGAAGGAAGAAGAGTTAAGAAAAATGGGGTGAGGAGTGATAAAGGATGATTTACTACCAAGAAAAGATGATCAAGAGAATACTAATAACTATAGCCATAACATAGAGCTCCTATTTCATTACTTTTAAAAGTTTCTTTTTTTTTTGTTTTTGTGGATAATCTATATATAAATCATACATTTTTTTGATGATAATATGATATCAGAATAAGCATACTTTTTTTTTTTAAAGTCAATTCTGAAAACTTATTATTATCTAATTTGGGGGATAGGACTTCTATTCTCTACAACCAAAATGTTTTAAAAGTATCCCTTATTTGATGTTAAGTCCTTTCACTTTCCTTGTTTGACTTACCTGCTAAAGCTGTTCTCTAACTTGTGAACATCCTTAACTAAGTGTAATGTTCAGAACTGAACACAAGACTACAGATGTGATCTGATCCTTTACATTTTTCCTTTTAATGCAACCAAGAATTATGCTAGTTTTTCAGCTATCACATTACACCGTTGTCTTATATTGAGCTTGTATTCTCCCAAGGCACTCTGGTCTTTTGTGCTATATGAACTGTAATCTAGCATTGCTGTAATTTATTATGTAATTATGAAATAATAGATTTTTTATTTAAAAGTAAAATTTTAGAAATGTTTAATAAGTTTCTTCATAATACACTAATATTCTAATTTTTCCAAGTATTTCTGTATTTGCATATAACATTTTGGTTCTCTGCCATCTTTCTAAATTGATGTAAAATCATAATTAATTTTTTTTAAACCTGGATCCTCCAAAGAGCCCCAATTCCAATAAAGTATGCAATTGTCTAGAACACAGTTAAAGAATATATCCTTGTGGTTAAAAAAAAAAAAATTAACAAATAAACTTTCAAGGAAAGCTTGGAGGAAGGATAATGGTAATATAGAAGAGCCCTTATTCTATCAAAAGGAAATGTATCAATTTTTTAAAAAAATTGTCAAATAGGAGTAGCCATTTAGTGGGGGGGAGGGGAAGGAGGAAAAATTACTATTTTGGTAGATATAGGCTGCTACCCAAACCAAGAGTGTAATATGAATGCCAATAACAATAACAATAATAATGTAATCTTAGGATACATTAAGGGAGGCAAAATATTTCTAATGATGGATATTACAATCTCACTCTATCTTTCCCTGTGTGGTAATTTAAAAAGGTTTGAGAGACATAATTTCTGGGTATTTTAATAATTTTATTAACAAGGCCAACACATTTATTAATAAAAGATTAGTGATTTAGTCAATCTCTCTTAAACCAAAGATAAACATAGAGAAAGACTCACAATTTATATATCCTATAAAGAGTAGATTTTCAGTGAGGGACTGAGTGACATTTCCACACCAGTGATGATGACTTGTTGTTGAAGGGATTCTTACTCAGTTATGTTTGGACAGAGGTCAGTGAGCAATCTCTCTGAAGTCTTTTCTGATCCTAAGTTTCTGTAATTCTATGCTATGAAAAAGTATATGCACATAAGCAGTTTATTAAAGAGAAAATGTTTGATTGAAGCAATCATTGGATTTAGAGTTCAAAAATTGACTTCTCTATTTACATGATCTCAGGTTCCATGATCTTGGGCAAGTCATTTATTTAATTTCTCCAAATCAATTTCCTCACATACAAAGGACAATAATAACAGCTAACATTTTTATAGCACTTTTAAATTTACACAGAACTTTTCAAATATCTCATTGTATTCTCAAAACAACCGTAGGATTTAAGTGATGTTATTATCTCCATTTTACAAAAGAAGAAATTGATATAGGGGTAAAATGATGCTGTAGGGTAAAAAACTCAATATCTGAGGATGAATATGAGTTTAGGTCCAGATTCCATGCTTTTTTTGCTATCCCTTGTTTGGGGAGTAACAAAATTTAAACAAACTGTAATCCCTGACCTCCAAAAGCTAACAGTATAGTAAAGGAATAACCCAAATGTGAAGTTATATTACTTAATAATAAAGAAAATATATATTAGAGAGTTACAAGTCAGAAACTTAACAAACATGTATTAAACACTATGTTTCAGGCACTAAGCTAAGCATTGGGGTCATAACAAAAAGCAAGAAGATCCAACTGAACAAATAGTCTCTGCCCTCAAGGAACTCAAGTTTTTAATGGGGAGAAAACAAGATAACAACAATGTATTTACAAACCTATTGTTTATCAAACAATACAGATTAATGGAAAAAGAACATGAAATTTAGGGTAAATTGGAAGTAATCTCAAGGGGAAGGCACTGGCACTAAGGAGGGCTAAAAAAGACCTTTTGTAGAAGGTGATAATTTGAACTGAGACTTGAAGAAAGCCAGGGGAACTGGGAAGTACGAAGAGCACTCCATGTGAGACAGCTAGTACAAAGGAAGGGAATCAGAAGTTTAAGTATAATTTATGAGGAAAAGAAAGAATTTCAGCATCATTGGTTTCTACAATATGTGGAGAGGAACAGTGTAAAAAGACTAGATAGGTGGAAAAGTGGGTCAAGTTGTGAACAGCTTTAAAAGCTAGACTGACGATTTATATTTGTTATTGGTGCTAATGGGGAACTATTAGAATTTATTGATTAGGGGTATGACATGGTGAGACCTACACTTTAGGAAAACCATTGTGGCAGTAGAGAAGGAATTGGAATGGAGAGAGATTTGAGGCAGGGACATCAATCAGAAAGTTTACTATAAGAGTCTCATCACATGAGATGATGAAAGCCTGCACCAGAATGGCATCTATGATAAAAGACAGCAGGAAACATATATGGGAGATTTATAAAAATAGAATTGTCAGGATGTGGTAACTGATGATTATTTGGTCCTGAGAGTATAAGAAGACACTCATGAGACACCCAAGTTGCAAGTTTGGGTGACTAGAAGAATGATAGTTCTCTCTATAATAACAGGAAATTTAGGAAGAGGGAACCATTCTGGAGAAAAGATAACATGTTCAATTTTAGACATTTCATATGTCTATTCAGTTCAAGAAACCCAAAAGATGTGTAGTTGTGAGGAGGGAGGTAAGGAAAGAGGTTAGGATTAGATATAAAAAGATAATAATTGAATCCATAGAAACTGATGAGGTCACCAAGTAAGATAGTATAGAAAGTAAAAAGAAAGGAGCCCAGGAAAGAGCTTTATAAGACACCCACACTTAAAAGAAACTGAGGAGAACTGGGCAATAACAATAGCAAGGAAATTCATAAAGAAGAGAATACCAGAGAGAAGAAGGCAATGTCATAGCTTACAACAGGTATGGAAGAGTTAAGGGTGAGGAAAAAGTTATTAGATTTGCCCAGTAATAGTTTCAATTGAAGGATGAAGTCAGAGGGGAGTTTAGAAGAGAAAAGAAATGAAGTGGAGGTATCTAATATAAATTACTTTTTTCTAGGAAATTAGCCACAAAAGGAAGAAGAGATATAAAATGCTAAGTAATAGGGATGGGTGGATAAATCAAGTATTATTTTAATAACAGAGGAAAAATAGATAAGTTTATAGACAGTAATTGACAAGGAAAGTGATTGGAGATATTATAGGGAGGCATCTTTGTTGGAAAAGAAAATAGGGTCATTTGTGTATGTTCAGGGTTTATCTTGACAAAAAGGGCCTCCTTTTTTTGTGAAACAGGGCTAAAAGAAGTAACAATGGAGAGGACAACCTATTGATGTGAAATAAGAAGAAAGGAAAAAAGTTAGCTCTTAGGACATTGCTTCATTTTTCTCCTGTTAAATATAAGCCAACATTTTTAGCTCAGTGGGTGGAGATGTGATGCCATGGAAAATTTCAAGAGAGATGTACAGGTCAGAGGTTGTAAGGGCAGATTAGGAAGGGACATATAAAAGGGCTTCCTTGTTTCAGGACAAGGGTTCACCAGATTATATAACAGATTTGGACCCAAATCTGGACCTAGTTAGGAGGGTTCCATATTTGTTTGCTTTTTATTTTTCTTTAGCTCCACTACATAGCAATTAGAATAGGTTGAAAGGCAGCAAAATGTGGGAGTTATACAAGACTAAGGTTTAGCAAGGTATGATCAGTGAAAAATGAGAAGGCAAGGAACACAAGTATAGAACATAGTATGACTGGAAAATGAGTGTGAACTGCTTGCATTTTTGCTCTCCTTCTCAGGTTATTTTTACCTTCTGAATCCAATTCTTCCTGTGCAACAAGAGAATTGTTCGATTCTGCACATATATAATGTATGACATTTTAACATGACTGTCTGCCATCTAGGGGAGGGGGTGGAGGGAGGGAAAGGAAAAGTCAGAACAGAAGTGAGTGCAAGGGATAATGTTGTAAAAAAAAAAAAAAATTACCCATGCATATGTACTGTCAATAAAAAGGTTTTTTTTTTCTTCTTCTTCTTCTTCTTCTTTTTTTTTTTTCCCCTGAGGCTGGGGTTAAGTGACTTGCCCAGGGTCATACAGCTAGGAAGTGTTAAGTGTCTGAGATCACATTTGAACTCGGGTCCTCCTGAATTCAGGGCTGGTGCTCTATCCACTGTGCCACCTAGCTGCCCCTCAATAAAAAGTTATTAAAAAAAAAAAAAGAGCATAGTATGGAGATGAATGAATTCACCAAGGTATCAAGGTAGGGAAGGGAGAAGAATGTAGCCAGTGCTAGAATGGTGGTCTGAGTAGTAGAGTGATTAGAGGTCATAATGAGAATAAATAGGAAGGTTTAGAATTCTAGTGGATAGAGAAAGGTGGAATGGTAAAAGATTTGATTATATAAAGGAATCTAAGTCCATAAGTATAGAAGTAGAGTATGTGTACGTGATGGCAAGATCAAAGGTATGACTATCAAAAAAATAGGTCATGGGAGAAAAAATAAATTGAGGAACTAGGAAATTTGATCCTTGAGGGAATATTGGTGTGTATATTGTAGTTCTATAATATAAGAGCAGGAATTGGAGAGGTCAGAAAGACCAGTGACCCATACATTGAACTCACTGAGGAAAGGAGAGTGTGCTGGAGACTGGCCAAAAACAACCATACAAATCTTAATTGGATTGTTGCATATCTGTTTCCCACCCTCTTCCATTTTTAATCTGAATATGTGACATCATATTTATGTGGAACTCCTAGTATGGAAAACTCCTTCTATCCCTGTAAATCAGGGTGCCATCTGTAACTGATAGATAGCATTCTCAAATAAAAGGACATTTATGAATTATTTTAGTTTTTAATGGAACAGATAGATGAAAAATAAGATGAATATTGGACCTGAAGTCAGGAAGACATTTTCCTGAGTTCAAATTTGACTTCAGACACTAACTAGCTGTATGATTTTGGACAAGTCACTTAACACTATTTCCCTCAGGTATTCATCCATAAAAGGAGGTGGAAAAGAAAATGGCAAAGCCCTCCAGTATCTTTGACAAGTGTAATATTCTTCTCTAAAATATAATGTTCTCTGGGAGCAGGTTTCTTGAGGGGCTTCTGGAGGCAGCCTTAGTTTCAGTTCAGATTCAATAGTCACCTCAAATGCAACCAAGAGTTAAAGTCCAAATCCTTTATTTTCTCTTTCCAAGTATTGTCTCCTTCCTTGGGCCCAGTTAGCTTTAATAGAGGCCTATCTACTATCCTTGATTCTGAGAACTCTTGCCAATAGTCCTTTGCCTCTGCCAGCTTCAGCCTCCAGCTCCCTCCAAATGTCTCCAGCCAGCACAAAGGTGGAAGAAGGAATGAATCTGTCTCCTCCTCCACAAGTGGGCTTGTCCTTTAGTGGGCTTGTCCTCTCTGACTTATGAATATCCCCAATTGAATCCTGGCTGAGGCTTCTAGCTTATGTATGCTCTCTTAAAGGTGTGAATCTTGTAGAACTCTAATAAGTACTAAGTACATTAGTGAGCTAGAGAACTGCTAATTACTATGCTAAATTAGATAATTATTGTCTCTATCAATTCCAGTGACTTAGCACCTTGTAAGAATCATAACAGACAAGAAAATCCCAGATGGGGTCATGAGTTGGATGACTGAAACAACAATAGCAATAACATCAACATTTTAATACCCTAAATCAACATTTTTGTTTTATTGTAATAAGCTAAAGGACACACTGAGGGTGGGGGTAATTAAAGTACATATGAGTTCATATTAAATGTACATATGTATATAAGATATATGTAAAAAACATATGTTTTATTTGTCCTTTTATACTTGACATTTCTGTATCCCCTGAATTAAGCCCAAAGAGGAACTGATATTGGCATTAATTTGCTAATTGGAAGTCAATTTCATTTGTTAGATAATATTTATTATCTTTAGGGATTCATAATAGTGGCATCTTCAAGTAGGACTTAATGACAATGTTTATTTTAGTGTAAGAACAAGGCTTGAATATTTTCCTCCTGTCATTTTTTTTCTTTAGTTGTTAAATATTTTAGCTTAGTATTGAAACAAATCAACTAAACCCAACATTAGCAAGTTTGAGAGCAAAAACAAAATTAATATGGAATTTCCATATATTTCATTACATATTCCATTATTTTACATATGATACTAGAGAAATTGAGTCTAAACACCCCATGCAATTTTTTTAACATCATTTAAAATGTTATTTCTGAAACTCAGAATATCTATGGAGTATTCTGCCTTGTTTATAACGAAGTACATACATCAACTAAATTACATTCAGAAAGCAGACCAGTATCTATCTACATCTGTACCCATATCAATTTACCTATTCTGTAAAGAAGTTATACATACACACAAATCACATTGCTAAATTTACACATTGTTACTTATATATAGTGTCATATTTATAGAATTACTTCATATTCTTCAGATCAATGATTGATCTGAGAAAACATTTAGAATATCAGAAACTTTCTCATTTAAGAAAGAACTAGAAGTAAACATAATACTATATGTCCTGACTCCCATACTTAATCTTATTAAGAAACAAACACTTCCACTTAATGAACACAAAGTTCCTGCCTCCCATAGAATAGACCAATCTGGCTCTGACTGAGGCTTCCCAAATACATGAGCATATAAAATTAGTTTTCTTTTCTTTTCTTTTTTTAATTCAGAGCATTTTTTTGGTACCATTCATTGTGCAGTTACTATAATTTGGAGCAGCTCTTTTATATCATGTGGGTTTGAGTAAATCAACAAAATTACTCCACCCCACTTAAAATAAGTAATAAAATGCTATACCTTGATACATTAACTTTAAGGCATAAGTGTGGTTCGCAACTTCTTAAACATTTAACTCCTTTATAAAGCAAGCTGTGCCTGAGTTCTTGAAATGGACTGAAACTTGTTGCTGTAGTCCTAAAGTAGATGAAGTCAAATTTATACATTTTGCTTTGGAAAATTCACAAAGCACAAAGAGTAATGGATCATTTACTTAAGCTCACATTAAACTTTAACCCTTTTTTGAATTCCAACTTCACTCAAGCTATAAACCTGAAAAATGTTCACATAATCTTGGATGTGGGTATGATCCTATCTGAGGATTAATTAGGACTTTTGTTCCCTGAAATAAATTTTATACACACACACACACACACACACACACACACACACACACACACACACTTGTTCTCACCTTTAAAAAACTAAGATTATTGAAAATAATAAAAAGTTAATGTGCCTGTAAATTACTTTACTTTTATATTATATAACCATTTTCATACTATTCCCCTCACCAAAAAAAAAAAAAAAAGAGATTATACTTAATCTTTCTTGGAATAGATGTCATCATTTGTATATCATTAAAAACTAACTCTTGAACTGAAGCTCCACCAAGCTAAATTAATAATAATACCATATATTTATATCAGTATAAAATTTTTTAATAATACCCATTTTTGCAAGGTGAACTAGCACATAATTTATGATAGTCCTTAAAAAAAAACAACACAGAGATAAGGGGAGGGGGTTGCACTGGAGCATATGAGAGGAATAATTTCTTTTGAAGTTTTGGTAGTCACCCCAGGAAAACCATGTTATAATGTCATTTTTTTGTGTGTTTGATCTATTCTAAGTTTATTTAATATCCACCAAGTATATTCATGCTTATTGTTCAAGCTGCTCTACAGAGAAAAAAAGCTATAGTAATTCTTAGGATTAATATGAAAAGTTGGGGAGGGAAGATAGGAAAAAAACTCTCTCTTTTTTTTTAAAGTTTTGTTTGGAAACCAAGATCTGAAATTTATGATACTGTTAGTGTATTTCTTTGAGAAGAATGGTCATTTCTACTGAATTTGTATAATGCAGTGCACATAAACTCTAAGGGTCAGACAGCAAAGAATGTTCAGCTGAACCTGTTCTCAGAGGTGTGGAGAAAATGTGACCATGAGCTCATTGTTTGTTTTAGCAATTGAGAGTTATAATAAAGCACTTATTAGAGAAAACGTTTTCACTCACAGACACCCTGGTGAGGTGTTTATGAATTGTTCATGGGTATTAGTGAACTTTACTCAAATGCTCATTGAACCATGTTTTTGGACATTTCATGAATAATTAGCAATAAAAGATTCAACAATTTTTACACAAGGATTTTTATAATGATCTTTTAAAAAGTGTCTAAACTCTAGATCCTAATAGTGACCCTATTATCAACAACACTGAGTCAGAATTTGCATCGTGTTACTTTACTTTGGAAAGCAAAATATACTTTCTAAAAATGTGTGATATCCATATTCTTGAGGATAGTAAAGTGTAGTGAATCATATTTTAAGCTTCTAATTTTAGGAAGAAAAAAAGAACCATATTGCTTCATGCTGTCAACAGTAGTTAAATGCCACTTCTATTGGCTTACATGATTCTGACTGCTATGCACATTCTAATGTTTTTCAATATTTTAAATGTATTTCACTATTGGGCCACATAAACACAGTGTGAGAATGCTCTATTTTATTCTAACCTAGAATTTTCTTTCATGATCTGTTTGGTTTCTCTACCAAACCAACTATAAAACTGAACAGGAAATACTTTCATAGATTTAGAACTGGAAGGGACTTAAGAGACCATCTGGTTCAATTCCCTCATTTTACATTTGAGAAGCTGTGTCAAATAAAACAGTTATCACTGTGGGATACCACTAACTTCAAGCTGGTCCTAAGGTTTTCATGACAACACTTCATACACAATTTGGAAAACTCTGAAGCACAGTAGATAGATCTGCACTACTTGTAGACCCACTCTTAGAAATTCTTTGGCAACCGTGAAGGCAAGGAAATCAGAACAAGGGAACAATTTGGGGACAGGATATTATATTGTATATTAATACATAATATGTCTGGAGCTTCTCACTTCATTTGTTAGTTATGAATCCTGTTCAAAAAGGATATGAGTCTGACATGACTTATTCTTGACAAAGCCATGCTGGATCTTTGTAATCAATATTACCTAGACATTTATGATGGATCTTTTTAGCAATCCTTTCTAGAACTTGAATCCTTCCTTAGAACTTGGAATCAAGTTCACCATAATTTAAAGTTTTCATTCTCTTTTTTTTTTTTTTTTTTTTTTGAGTAGGATTTTTATGATGCTCTAGTAGTTCTTCTGGTAGTTCTCTTATTTTTCTTGACCTCTAAAATATCAATACAATAACTCAGTATTTATTAGTTTTTTTTCATAACCTAAGGATAACCTTAGGTTATATATATTTGTGACCTTAAATTCAGGCTTCAAACTCTTTCCTAGGCTGAGAATTTTAAAATATTATTTTAATATTTCATATTTAAAGATTTCTTGAATCAGTGAGATAGATCCGCAAACAGGAACAGAGACTTGAAAAGGCCAAATAGCACAGAACTTCAAAAGAAACCTCTAATCCTTCTGATACTCTACTGTAAATTCCCTCTACTTAAACTGACCTGAACATTGTCTCACTACAATGTAAATTCATTGCCTTATGGATCCCAAGAAATAAGAAAAAAGAATAAAATTATAAATTTAATCCCTCTTCTTCATTACATGATTCCAGGAACTTAAAAACTAGTCACATCCTCTCCAAGTTTTTTTTTTTTTTTGTTTTTTTTTCCCCTTCTTAATAGGGAAGCTGCAACTCATGGTAGTATTCTAACCTCAAACTTGTATATCAATCAAAAGGCCATGGGGAGGGTTTGGTGTGGAGGACTAAGGAGTGGAAAATAAATATATGATATGTAGTAAAGACCTCTCATGTCTGTATTACCTGATGTAGATGGAAATGATTGTACCAAGAAGCCTACTCTTGCTCTAGTAATGTATCTTTTCTGAAAATGTAGTTCTTAGGATGTCTAGCAGCAGTACAAAACCAAGACATCTGAGATCAATGATCTTTAGGAAAATAAATGATTTACAGAGTGGATAATCTGAATAATTTGCTATCCCTTGTTAGTCACTAAAATATCCTCAAAATAACAATAATGACAATTTTTCAAAATTACTGGATCTTAATATGCAGAATATGTGGAGAGTAATAATTGTTATTACTTGGATAGAAGTTTGATTTTTTAAAACAAACAATAGCCATCCATTTAAATTTAGTTTCTGTAGCTATCTTTTAAAATTTTGGTAGTTTAAGAGTTTATAGTTTCTTTTTTCTTGTACATAGTCATATCACCAAAGCAGACAACAATAGTCTCTCAATGAATTGTTAGATTAGCTTGATCAGTTGCTATAACTAAAAAATGAAATCATTCCATGAATGATTTTTTTTGTGATTTTGACTAGTCCTTAGACAATAGACAAATACAATTGATCATCTCTGGGTTCATAACTTAGAGTTTCTCTAGATTGATAGTGCATAATTTGCATTCTAATGGACTAGCCCTAAGTCAACCAGGATCTTACTCACAGTAGATTTTATTACAGATTTCAAAATACTTAAATATAGCAGAGGAAAAATCAGGGCAGAGTAGAATGGATAGAGTTCTATGGGAGAAAAGTCAATGTATAACTCAGACATTCTTCTCTAAAACTTCTCAAAAAAAAACATATTACTGTCACCAACTTTTTAACAGAAATTTAGAATTCCCTTCAATTATTTAAAAATATTCTGAGAAACAGCCTATAGGTTTTATCATATTGTTGAAAGTGATCCATGACACAGGAAAAATTTAATAATTCTTAGTCTAAAAAAAATATAAAATCTTAGAATGAGAGGAAACCTTAAGAGTTTTAGTTCAATACTTTAGCTAACTTAGAGAAGTTTTGAATTATAAAATTTTAGGAAATATGTGTGTTTCAATAGAAAACTGTGGCTTACTAAGCACAGACTAGCAGCTAACATATGAGCAATTTTTTTTCTTAATTTAATAAAAAGAAATAGAATGAAATAGTCTACTCTCCCAAGAAGCTACAATCGCCATCCTTGATCCTGTTCCAGCTCTCTAGTGTATGCTTTCTTTGCTCTTTCAAAATAATTCAAACATGAGTAGACATTCTATATTGCAGTTCTATTTCTCAATCCAAAGGGTCTTTTGCCTCTGGGTGTTTTAAACTTGAACTTGTGGCTATGCTTATGAACACATATAACTGAAATAAGTTGTACACTAGATCCAGGCAAGAGAATCTTTCACTTTTCTTTCTGAGGTTTCTCAGAACTTTATATTTCTCAAAGTTTTAAACAATCCTTCCTGAAAGTTTTTATTCAGCAATTCAGGGTAGGAAACCCTCAATTTCTGGCAGAAAATTAAGTTGTTGGGTGGGTGAATTGTTTTTGTTTTAAGGAAACATGAGAACATTTGAATTGGTCATGTACTTAAGCCAATGGAGAGCTTAATAACAGTGGATACTTATTTTAAAAACAAAGAAAAGAAATTTGGACATATAGGAAAAAAAATTAGATATTTCTTCTCTCTTTCTTCGCTCCCTTTCCTTCGAGATGTGTTGAGCAAAGGCAAAGCTATAAGAGATAGCTTTCTGCCCTATGGTACATACAAGTAGTCATATCCTTGGTATCTATCTATTAAATAGTATAGTTGCTTGCCAGGATGATTGAATGAATGTTCCAGATTAGTGTCTTAGTAATAGAATTGAATTAGACCAGTCTATAGATCTTTATTCCAGTACAGATTGTTTTTGAAAAGGCCAAATGACTTCTGAAGAATAAATATTTTATTTTATTTTTTTTCTGCAAGTCACTGAGGCATGGTTTGTTTAAGACATTTAGTCACAGAGTAGCTCTCAATGCTAATAGTAAGACTGCCTCCAGTACTTCCTCTCTACAAGAAAGATTGCTGCTTAGTCACATAAAACAAATGTTTACAATCAAAACAGAATTCCACATTTTAAACGTGTGAAAAAATGTTTGTGGATTCTGCATGAGTCTGCTATTTTTTTCTTCTTTCAGAAATATAGGCCCAGCTTAATTCTTGTATGTATGATATGCAATTCTCTTCCCATATATCTATCTTCCTACTTTATAATAAACTCTCCCCTTACTGTATACCTGTTCTTATTTGCATCTGAAATCTCCTTTCCAGGCTAGGGAGAATCAAATTTGGACTATATTTATAATATTGGCAACCAACTGTCTATACAGTATTTCAATTTAGCCAAAAGTATCTTATTTTCAAGTGAAGAGAGGTAAATGTACTATTTTTAAGAATTTATTTTAGTTATGCCCGAGGGGATCTCATAAATATACACTGTATACTGCCCTTTACAATGGCCATGGCACCCTTAATGGGTGTGGTAGTACTGATCTGTAACTAGGAATCCTTACCATTGAGTCAAATTTAGAAGAGAAACAGAGTACAATTTGACTTTTTATGTCATTATTGAAGAAAGGTGGCAACCTGTTCTTGGAGCAGGGGTTCTTAACTTAGAATCCATGAACTTGTATTTAATTTTTTTTGACAACTATAATTCATTATAATTTATTACCTTGTAAATCTTATGCATTTTATGTTCTTCATTTTAAGGCATTATTCTTAGAAGTGTCCACTGAGCTCACCAAATTGCCAAAAGGCTCTGTGACATTGCTCTGTTCTAGAAAGTCTGATCTATATCCTTATGGGGGATAGAGAAAAGGATAAGTCTTAGAAAGAGATCTCCTAAAGATATGTGTCAAGTCCGGGCTAGCTCCTCTAAGGGGCTCAGAATAAGTCCTTGCTCCACATTGGGCACCAAAATTGTATATGTCCTGTCATCTCTCAATTGTAATCCTTCTCTGGAAGGAGGTTTCTTTTCTGTAAATGCTTTTCTCTGTGAGCAGTTTCTTGGGAAGCTTCTGGAGCCTCCAGCCAGAGTGAAAGTAGAATCTTGAATCAACTTCTTCCTTAGTCCTGGCTCTGAATCTCCTCCAGGTTCCCTGAAGTTCTCCTGTGAAGTCTTGTCCTTAACCCAATCCAGACTGCTCTCCAGGCTCAATGTTGCCTCCTTTTATCCTCCCAGAGAATGGTCTTGTGGGCACTCCCAGGGGCTTGTGGGAACTCCTACAGCCAATGGACTACCTCCTTTTAAAGATGTGTAAACTCCCTTTCAGAACTCCTTTTAAAGGTTTGAACTAAAGGTGTGAACCCTGAGCTAGAGAATTGTTAAGTACTGACTTAGCACCTAATAAGAACCTAACAGATATGAACATATATCTTGCATGGTAGTATGAATCTATGGAGAGCCATGCATGAAGGACTGACTAGCTTAAGTTAAGATACAAGGTTATCATCCTGGGAAAGAAGTACACTCAGACCATCTTCCCCCCCTTGTTAGTCCTAGAGCAAAAGTTCCATTCTATTTATGACTGAGTATATGGAGAAAGTAGACAAGGAAAAATCCCTTCCCTTCCAGTCTTAGACTTTTTATATTTATATTCCCTACAGGGATGTATCTTAAACTCTAGTCCAAGACTCTAATTTTCTTCCTACCAAAAAAAATCTATATTTTCTTTTATTTCACATTAAGTATTTTTTTACTGTCATCTTCCTGCCTCTCCCACTTCAAATTTCTGTTTGGATGCAAGGGTTATGGTAGTTTCTTGAATGTTTTGGAGCAAAGTACAGCCCTGCAAAACTAACTGTGGAGATTTCTGAATCAGTTGTCTAAGAGAATAGTCACTCATAATACCAGCTAAAGCTTCCAACTTTAGCATTGGTTCTGAATGATAAAGCTGTCTCTAAAAGCTACTTTCCTTCTATCCTGGAATATGACCAGTGATAAGTATGAAAAGATGTATTTCATCTTCATGAACAACAATCTTGCCCCTTCAAGATCAGCACCTGTGATAATCTCAGGACACTTAGTACTTTGGAGATCCTACCAAAATTAGGCAGGTCATTGCTGTAGTGCCTAAATAGAAATACAGAGATGCAAAGCAAGTATATAATTATAAAACATAGTATGAATGAACCAAGTACAAAACAATCCATTAGCCATCATAAACTTTCATGAAACTTAGTTCTTTTTTCTCTTTTCATTGAGAGAAACTACTCTGCAACCTATCTCTATCTCTGAATACATAATCACCTCCAACTTATTTTTTAAATCTTTGTTCTACACAGCCTTCTCTCCCTACTTCCAACTCTACTTGATGGTTATTTATCAAAATAGTTCATAGGCACTATCAACTCTAATCTTTCACTTTAGCTAGGCTCCAGACTGTAGCAAGAGTCATAGAAATATTTTGCTCTTTGGCCAAACTATTCAATTATTGAGAAATGTAATAAGTGAAGTAAAATTATTGGAAGAGTGTGCCTACTCTTGAGAAAGTACTCTGGAACTTTAAAGGAAAAAGATGAATTTATTGTATTTCATTTGTCTTTTTGTTAGGGTTGCTCAGAAGCAACCTAAATATTTTTGAAGTCTCTGTGCCATAAATTACTAATCAAGCACAAGTTAATTTTCTGGATAAATATACATCACATATTTTGCTTTACAATGGTCTTTGCACCTTTAATGTATGTGGCAGTAATGATCTGTAAGTAGGAATTCTTATCAGTGGGGCAAGTTAAAATCTACAAATAACTACAAGTTACTTCTAAGTCCTGGAAAATTAATATTTCCTAGAGATGAGGTAAGTATTATGGTAGAACTCAAATTGTATATTCCTCACGAGTAGGATCTATGCTTAGTTTTGTTTCTGCTTTGTTCTGTTTTACCATTCTTGGCATCCCCAGCACTTAGTACAATAACTGGCACATAACAAGAGCAAGCTTGACTTGCTGCTGGCCTTCAAAAGCATAGATGAACAATCTTTACCTTGATGATTGTCCAAAGTCTCTATTGTGCTTCCAAGGTACCAGCTTTGTCTCAAAACAGACAAAATAATCTGAACAGCTAGTCTGTAATGGCAGTCAGCACCCATACTGTTGTTCTCTTGAGTCAGATAGCTTATTCGGACTTTCATTATGAGACTCTGTGCTTGCAACTTACTTCATCTGTAAACATTTCTACCTCTAAGATTAGTGTGCACAGTTTGGAACCAGAATGATAGAAAAAAATTTGAAGGACAAAGGCCATGATTCCCAAGAGCATGGTTTTTGAAAAGATTTCTATCTGACTTTTTCTAATTAGAGGAAGACATCAGAAAGGAAAGGAGAGAAGGCAGTGGTCACAGGGTCAAGTTCTCAACTGAAGGAGCTTTATGGTTGGCATTTGCTCCAAGGTTGGCCATTTTGTCCCATGGGTATCACACTATGATTCTCATAGCAGGAGGATGAAATGTACAGGCTAAGAAGCCAGTGCTTATAGAGATAGAATGAATGGGTTAGGGTTTTAGGCCTTGATCATCTGTGGAATCCAAAGATCAAGGAATATCAGAGAACTAAACAGTCAGAAAGAATAACCAAAGACTGAGGGGAAAGCAGGAATAATGAAACTTTAGAAGAGGGTAGTCTGGTAATAGCTTGATAATAAGAAAAAATCAAATGTCAAGAAAGAATAGTAATACTATCTCCTCTAACTACTATTTAGGTTAATTCTACTACTTATGCTTGAAAAAAAGGTAAGTCTTTTTGTTTTCTTCTCTGGGTCTTAGTCTCTTTATATTTAAAATAAAGGGCAGTAGACAAAATGGGCTAGATAAAGTTTCTAAATAACACTATATTATATTAAAGATAACCTTGCAACCAAAATAAGGTCTTCCTTAGAAAGTTTACATATTTATATTTATATTATAGTTCATATGTTTATTATATTTTATATTATCTATATATTTTCTAGGATTATCACCATTTCAGGATCTGGACCTCTAAAAAAGCCATATAGTTGGCAAGCTTTGGAAGTCTCAGAAAGCACTAGGCTTTTCATCTTATTGAAAAAGTCACTCCATCAAGAAGGTGAAGGCAAGCAACCTACAGAATACAAGCAGAACACCATACAATTTACTGAGTCTTAGCATAAGATAGTATTAACTACATAAGAGACCTAAATCTTTGTCAATATCATGCTGAAAACTTTCAATCCATTCCTAGACTTTAATATTTTTTCCTGGAAGCTTCTAACCACAAAACTTAAGCAAACAGACCATGGGAAAAAGAAAAAAAAAATTACTCCTTGGAGATATATTTGTTTCTATATGCAGTGCATATTAGATTTCTTAGTAAAGCCCTGAGCAAATTGGTAATTCCTGACAATTCACAAATATCATCAAATCTCATAGCTGCCCCATTGCCAAGCTGCTTCTGGCAATTGCTTGTTTCATGACATTGTAAAAAGGGAAATCCATAGAAAAGTGACTGATCTAAAAGCTTTTGAGAAAATTTTGTCCAATATTATCAAATGTATGCAGATATTAGACATTTATCTGGCTGTTGTAATGCATAACAGAGTAGAGCTCAAAACAAAATATTTAAAAGAAGAATGAAAGTATAATGGAGAAAAGACATGGCTATCACTGTCCCAGTAAAAGTGCCAGATAGTACACAAGTGACTTTCTCACTCATATCTTGTTTTAGATGTCAAAAGAGAAATATTCTTATATGTGGAGTGTAATCAATCCCTATAGAGTCTTCTCCTGTCTCCTAAGCAGAAGTATGTATCAAAGGAAGAATAATGGGATAGTGTCAATAATTTTGAGATAGTTCTAGGGACTTGCTGCTTACAGGCAAGTCTCTATGGGCTGAAGTCTGGCTCTTGCTATTTAGTTACATAATATAGGAGTGGTAGGTCTGACAGGGCCAAAAAGTTCCCAGAAACTAGGGACATAAATGAGGCAGTGATTCAAATATAAGGTCAATGTGTGAGAGAGCACATGTTGCGGAGTGATATTTAGGTGTGTAGATTTTGCTCTAGGAAGTTACAGGTATGATGAGTAGAGACTAAGGAGACTCTATTTACACGCCTTTTTCTTTCTTTCTTTTTTTTTTTTAATGGTAGTATTGATTGTGATAGTAAGAAAATGACTGAATGGGATGTTAAGCACATTCAGATTGATCCCAAGCTGGCAGGGTAGAGCAACCTATCTGGTGTTCACTTATCCCATATGGTCAGCTAAAACTGACTGCATTAGTAATTGGAAGTCTGTTGGTCTAGAGTATACACTTTTTTAGCTTTTCTTTTCTTTTTTAAATAAAGTGTATACTTTTATCATCATACATGAGACATATTTCATAAGGTTCAATAAGTTATGAAATTGAATTTGCATCTTTGCTTTTATGTTTCACTTTTTAAATTTATTCTTTGTGTGTTTGTATATGAGTAATTGAAGCCAAATATTTATTACTTACTTTCTTCTTAACTATTTTTGCTTGATTTGTTGTAGGAATCAGACTGGTGGAAAAAAATTAGTGATTAATGATTAGATCATCTTTCTGCTTAGAATTATTCAATGACTATGAAATAAAATTCAAATTCTTTAAATTGGCATTTGATGTCCCCCAATTTAGAACCAAATTCATTACATACAACTCACAACCAGGTATTCAAAGTTCTGAGAAACTTTATTCTTTACATTCCCCAATTTTATCTTGTCTTTTGTTCATTTTAGCTTATTTTAATCCCATAAGCTAGAACTGGCTCCATATTGAAATCTTTTCATAGCTTCAAAATCAAGCTCTGTTGTCACTTTCCCCATGAAGTCTTTCCTGATTCCATTCAAGTGATCTTTGCTTATTTTCATTTCTCAAGATACCTCACAGCTTGATTTTTCTTATGAACTTATTATTACTTAACTTATTTTTAATTATTTGTGTACATCTTCCCTCATTCCATTTGATTATAATTTTCTGAATCTATTTCATTTAGTACTACAAGTACAGAATTTTAATTCTGTTAAGTAGTAAATAAATGTTGTTAAATTGCATAAAACTCATTTAATTACATATCAATTTTATTTCATTGTATTTACTGGCTAGATCTCTGGGCCACATATTCAAAGAATTACAATGAAGGCCACACATTCAAATAATTCATCTGGATTAATGTGTAATAGATGATAGTACCTTTTCACCATGTTATGAATGTTCAATTATTTGAAATTATTATAGGATAGAAAGAGGAATCACTTTCAAAGATACCACCCTATCCCTGGAAATAATTGGTTCCATGTAACATTATTCAAACTCAGGATTAATTTTGAAATGTAGGTGTGTATATAAATATTCATATAAATATATACACATACATATACATATATGTCTATACATAACATATTTCAGACTTCTGAATATGTTAGAAGCATGAGCTGATGTGTAAGGATCTTGATGAGTAGGATCATATTAGAAATTTGTGAAATGTCTTCAAAAATATACTTCTAACTCAATGAAGTTACCCAAGTGGAAGAATTCTGAAGGCTGAGGTAAAATGAAGAGACCTGATAAATGGGAAAGATGCCAAATTTCATGTGAAACATGTGATGACTAAAATAAGAAGAGAAAGGGAAAGAGGATGGGATTAGAATTTTTAAATTATTTAAAGAGAATTCAAGAGCAACTATTAATTAAGAATAATCTGAGGGGGCAGTTAGGTGGCACAGTGTATAGAACAACAGCCCTGAAGTCAAGAGGACCTGAGTTCAAAGCTGGCCTCAGACACTTAATACTTCCTGGCTATGAGATCCTGGGCAAGCCTCAGCAAAAAAAAAAAAAAAAAAAAAAAAAAAAAAAAAAAAAAAAAAGTGAGATTTAGGAACAAAGGGTTAAATAATGCCAGATCTTCAATATCAGATGTTTTTATAACTTTATAATGTAAACAAACAAGAAGAAAAAACAAGAAAAAAATGTTTTACTCTAAGAAAATTCAAATGATCAATAGGATTTTAAAAAATTTTAAATTCTTGGACTGCATTCTCAGAGCTCCACTTCTTCACTAATATAGATTTGATCTAGACTTTGTGTGTATTCCGGGTCAAATGCCAAATTTTTTTTTTGACTGATTTGACCAAAACAATTAAACTTGTTTGTGAGTCTATACAACTTAAGTTGCATCTTATTAACCAAGTGTTAGGTACTCCCAATGCCACTTTTTCACTTTTTCTATCTTTGCTGCCTTCCGTTAGTGGTTTCAGCATTATCTTCCCCCTTTCATATACAACATTCCAATTTTCTCAGGGTTTTTTTTTTTCCAACACCAATTCTCTGTCATTATTTTTAGCCATTTTGCCCAATCTTTGTTGTGTCAATATTGCTATCAACATATCAGTGATTTTCCCAATATTCTATCCTTAAATTTTGTCAGCCTTTTCAAAACTGATAACCTGTATATTCCTTTCATTGTTATCAGCATAAAGTTACCTTGACCCATTTGGATCTGCTCATTTGGAACTGCTCTGTTTTCAAACCCTCAAATGTAAAAATTAGTCTCTCTAATTGTATTCTCTTATCTCTTACACCACTCCCCAAGTATAAATCTCATGATGAGACATTTTAATAATACTCTCACTAGTATCTTAGAATTATTTGTCACTTTGACCTCTATCAAATTTCACCTCCAATTTTGAATGTTCAATAAAGACCCATACTATCTTTTCTCATTTCTTGCTTCTCTCTCCCAAGTGTTGTGTTGCTAAAGAAGTTCATGATTGGAATTTCAATCCATTATCCCATCCTTCAGTCTTCCCCCAAAGAAAAAACAAAAATAATTCCTTCCATGGTTAATGCCTTTTACCCAGGTGACACTAATTTTCTCATCTCCTCCAAGACCAAATTTTATTCATCAGTTATTCCTTCTCTCTGGAAAATATAAATTACTTTTGCTACCTTTCAAAGATTTCCAATGATTTCCTAGTTGCTAATCCACTGGCTTTTTCTCAGAATTCTCATCAGGCTCCTTGATTTGTCTATATCATCTGCTAATATTGATACTTTACTCCTTCCTGAAGGACAGTGTTATGGAAGTTTCCCTTTCTATGTTCAAAGAGTAATCCCTGATATGAAGGGTGACTTTAAATCATCTCATAAATCCTATTCAAACACCATAGCCTTACTCATAGAAAACAGAGAAGCAGATAGGTAAATAAGTAGGTAGATGGATGGATGGATGAATGGATAGATAGATAGATAGATAGATAGATAGATAGATAGATAGATAGATAGATAGATAGAGGAAGGGAGGGAGGGAGAGAGGGAATAAGCGAGAGACAGAGGGGGAGACAGAGAGATGTTAATCCATTAGAGAATGCAACACAGTGCACTTGAGATAAGAATAGACACCTATGAAACAATTTACTTATTGTGTTCAAAAATAATTTGTTTCTTATAATGAAATTCTAATTAGTGGTACAATCTTACACCTCTACTGATATTGTTAGAAGGGAATTTAGGAAAGGAGAGAAAGGGTATGAGAGGTAGGGAGGAAGGAAGCAAAATTGTTTCTTTAAATAGGTATAATTACTGGAGATTTTTCCTTTCTTCCATAATTGTAAAAAAGAGAGAGAAGAAAGAAAAACTCCCTTCTAAAATGAAACCTTAACAATGTGAGTTGAAATAGCTGAATGCAAAATGAAATAAACAAAGGAGTATTTCTATTTCCTTGCTGTACTGCTTGTCTATACCAATGAATGAAATTTAAAACCAAGGCCTGTAAAACAGCAGTCTGAATAATCTGTGCTGAACCCCCAACCCACCCCCTTTCTCCTACCCTGTTTGCACACAAAAGAGTAAAAATAAGAAAGGAAAAGGGAAAATCTGTATAAAAGAGGATAATCTCAACACTCAAAGCACAGGGGAATTGCCTTTCCTGCAACAACCAAAGAAAAGTGGAGAAACTGAATCTGAAAGCAATGTAGTGTAGCCAGAGGTGTCAGCAGTAATATCATTTGACTCCAGCTTGACAATTTAGTGCAGTGGTGAGGCTCCTCTCAACTTACCAGCTTCATACATTTTGCTGTGAAATCCTATTCTCCCGTTGCCTTACGTGGACGGCGCGTTCTCCTCTCTGGGCCGCTCCATCCCTTTAGTTACCTTTCTGGTTATGAACGGGGTGTAATGTGTTCTTTCTCAATGTTCTCTACGTAATGATCCCTGTCTTCCACAAAGTCCACAGTGTAAATGGGATGTGACACTGCTGCAATGCAGTTGGACTTAAATTGAAATATTACAGGAGGGGCGACTCACTTCAGAGTTTGATGGAACAAGCCAAGGCTGGGAGGGGAACTATGAATACAGGGACCATTGTGTTCTGTTTGAAGTTAGTTATCACTTTCTAGGAAGATAGAAAGGGGTACAGAGACAGATGCAGTAAGTTAGAATAATTCCAATTGATTATATAAAGTGGGCCCACCAAGATCCTACCTCTTATTTAGGCAATGTTGAATTTTTATCTTTAGAAAATAATAGAGTCAGAAACTGAGGCAATTTAGTACATTGTCAGCCTCAGGTGGCTAAATAACCTCTCATTCAGGTCAATTAGAGTGTCTATTTTTTGGAACAAAATGTTTAAAAAAAAAAATTTCCCCAAGAAATCTTAGAATGGAGAAAATTTTACTTGGGGCCCTGAACAACTTTTATTTATTAAAGGAATATATGCAGCATATAGATCACTGAAAACATCACCCTAATAGTGAGTCTTCAAGATAGTGATGATAGCAAGATTAATCCTTCCACTGTAGCAAGAAGGCAGACCATGTGAAAAGATTACAGACAGTTTAGTTTCATCTCTTAAAATCTGTTTTCTAATAAGTTGAAAATTACTTTTTAATAAATATTAATAAATATTCATTGCAAGAATAAACTTCCTAAGCACTTTTATCTATTCTCCTTTATTAATAGAGAGCAGACTTTTCAGTGTATTCCTCCAAGACAGAGATCCTGATTAAAAAATCAAATAAAATTCATGATGAGATATGGTTATCTAATCTAATATGTTAAATCAATATGTTGCACCTGTAGTGGTTCACAAAATAAGTTAGAGGATGCCATGTTTTTTATAGTCTGTTGCATGCCAATACAAAATTTGTCTAAATCCCCACTCCCATATTCTCTATTTAAGGAAGTTTGAGATTGATATAATTCTTTGATTCTTCTCAATATTCCTTGAAAATTATTTTAAAATAATTATGGAAGAGAGAAAGATAATAAGAATTTCAAACAGGAAATGTGTACTGTATATGTTACATTGAGCATAAGTTATGGGGAAGTGTTTAAAGAAGATGCTTATGCTTCATCTCCGCAATGTCCAAATTATTGAACCAAGAGAGATGAGTCTGTGGAGATAAAAATAAAAATCAACAATATTTAAGCCATTTGTTTGGTATAAAGAAAATTGCTTGCTTAATTTTTTTTTCATTTTTCAACTAGGTGTTTTTGTGTTGAAGAAATGAGCCATCAATTTATGATGAATTTGTTTAATAGAGAACACAAATCAGGTTCATTCTAGTTCCTCACACCTTCTTTTTAAGGATGATTTTGTTTGGTCTCTAAACTCTGAAGTCTATCTCTGGTCTACTGAATCACAACAATCCTGATAACTGGGCTAGATAGAAAAGGATTCCCTTGAGGGATAGTAGAAGGTTATTTTACTGTCTCTTCTGGTCAATTGCTATGTGTCCTTAGACAACTGTTTTAATTTCCCTGGGCCTCAGTTTTCTGGTCTTTAAAATGGAAATCATAATATCTTCCCTTATACTTCTTAGAAAAGATACAAGCATAATTTTTAAAGGGTTTGTATGTGCACTCTGAAAATGTTTAAATGACTGCATGTATTCTAGGTTTTGTCCATTGTTAATATTGTTAAGTCTATGGAAATCTATGGGGATCAAGATCTACTGTGTAGTATTCTTTAGACACCTTAAATGATCTATAGAGTTAGAACAAAAAAAATCTTGCAACCTGGTTTCATTTGCCTTTATGTCAGAAGGAAGGAAGGAAGGAAGGAAGGAAGGAAGGAAGGAAGGAAGGAAGGAAGGAAGGAAGGAAGGAAGGAAGGAAGGAAGGAAGGAAGGAAGGAAGGAAGGAAGGAAGGAAGGAAGGAAGGGAGAGAGGGAGGGAGGGAAGGAAGGAAGGAAGGAAGGAGGGAAGGAAGGAAAGAGGGAAGGAAGGAAGGAAGGAAGGAAGGAAGGAAGGAAGGAAGGAAGGAAGGAAGGAGGGAAGGAGGGAAGGAAGGAGGGAAGGAGGGAAGGAAGGAAAGAAGGAGGGAAGGAGGGAAGGAAGGAAAGAAGGAAGGAAGAGAGGGAGGGAAAAATTTTGGTATTTGAGGATGTTTCTATTCATTCAAAAACATTTATTATGCTTATTATGTGTCAGACACTGTTCCAATGAAGGAATAAGAAATCAATCCCTACTCCAAAGAGTTCATATTCTATTAGACATTCTGATCATATAAATACAGGCATTCCCTCCACCCTCTATACAGGTTGCAAATGTTGTATGTCTTTGTATCCTAGGTAAATATTATCCATATCATTCTATATGTAGTTTCCAGAGGCTCTATCCAGAATACTAGAGTTATTTAAGTTCCTTATATATTAGTATCATGGTTGTGGTGTCTACTTCCTTTCCTAAACAGACAGTTTCTAGATGCTAATTTTTGTCCTTTTAGAATAAACCTTTATTTCAGTACAAATGGGAAGTGACATCTAAGCTCTATGTTTTCCTCTCTTTGCCAAAGTTCTTGAGCATAGAAAGACTCTTTTCCTCATTGGATATTAGAAGTTCAGAACAAAGTAGAGATTAGGAAGTACTGATTTTCAACCAGAACACACACACTGCCCAGATCACTATAAACTACTCTTGAGACTAGGGGATAGCCAATTATGAAGTCAGCATTATTATGTATTTTCTAGAATCATATTCAGGAGCTCTGTGATGCTTCTCCCTTGTGATTATGTACATCTTTTTTTTTTTTTAACTATAAATCAAGTTATAAAAAGAGGGTTTTCCTTATTAAAACAAAAAACAAGAGTACAACATGGTATTAACTCTATTAAAAAAAATTCAAGGGTGCATTTTGTTCTCCCAAGTCAAATCATTGTTGCTACAAACTACAAATACAGAGGGATCTTGTATTCTCCACATATTGAAGGTTGTGTTCTACTATACAAAATTACCTATGATGGCTTATCACAACAGTTCTCAAACTTTTGTTCTATACTATTAAAAGTTATCAAGACCCTCCCAAAGAATTTTGGTTATGCTTATCTCCATCTATTTCATTTGAAATAAAAATATATTATTGTTATGAATTTTTTTAACCCCACAAATACCTTGAATGGGTATCAGGGATACACAGGGATATCTAGTTTATACTTTGAAAATGATTGACCTATGGGTTACCTTCTCATATTTTCACTAAGGATATTCTCAATATATTAGAAGAATTTCATAAAGATTTCATATAATTGAGCATGTGAGCATCAGAATTACCAGCTAGATATTTTCTTGGATGTCTTTTTAGATACCCATTTTAGATGCCTAAAATCTATGATTTTTTCCATATAAAAGGAATTTTATCTTCTTTGATATGGCTTAGAAATAGATCCTTGACTGAATTCAAAATTATGTCATTTCACTTATGTTTATTGTTAAAAAAAAAAAAAAAACTGCCTCAATTAACTCATCTTTCAGTTCTCTGTCCTTTGGTCAAATGCAGTTTAAATGAATCTGAAAGATGAATGTGGAAATAAGTCTGCAAGATGAAAATAGATATTCATTTAGCCATACTGATGGACAATCAAATAAACATAAATGATTTTTAAAATTATTTTTAATTTAAAAGCTGAAAAAAATTTGAAAATACATCTGCAATATAAATTTTGCTGTACTAAGATGCTGGTTTCTATTTGCCTTCTGAAAATGTTATTACTCCTTTCTCCCCAAACATATTTAATAATTTTATTATTCTGTTAAATATTTCTAAGACCTTCATTACTTTATTCAATATTTTGTAAAACAGCGTAAACAAAGGCTGAAAATATTATTTTATCTGTCACTTCTGGGGTCAATCCAGGGGTTTGCTGGAGCCAAATCAAACCAGCTTTCAACAACTAATTGTTAAATTTTCGTGGTGAATATTTGCATCCTCAAACATTGGAAAATACTATAAATCAGTTTTTGATGAATTATTTTTTGAATCATCTAGACTCAAGAAAGTGATTAAAATATTAACGATGCATATTAAACTTTAAAGTTTTTCAAGCTTAAATTTTTGTTTGTCTACAGAGTTGGTTTTTAAACATTCACTTATATACTATTAGATAGAGCCTCTCACCTTTCCCACAGAATACAATATTAATACAAGGCCATTAACATAAGTAAATTATGGTAGTATTGCTAAAAAAAGATAACTGCAAAGAGCATATTTTGGAAGCAGGTCCTAATCAAACAAATAAATGACCTAGTCTAATTTGTTTCTAATGGTAAAAGGGATGTTAACAATTGAAAAAGAGGAGCCTTTATCATAAGGTGATACTAAGACAATCAGAACAGAAGTATGAATACATGAATCTCTTCTGGAGAAAGTTAATATTGCATTATTGTTTTCTATAACAATAATAATAAATAAAACCGATTAAAAAACTAAGGATTTGGTTAAAGTCTTCCATCAGGTCACTGATACAATAGGACTGAAAAAAATTCCACAGGTATTGAGTTTCATATTACCAGTAGAAAATGATAATTTATCACCATATAAGAATTTATAGATTATCATTTATCATGATGTAGTTTATAGATAGATAGATAGATAGATAGATAGATAGATAGATAGATAGATAGATAGGGAGAGAGGGAGAGAGGGAGAGAGGGAGGGTGGGAGGGAGAGAAAGAAAGAGACAGAGACAGAAAGGAAGAGAGGTAGAGACACACACAGAGAGAGAGACAAACACTCAAATAAGACAGACAGAGAGAGAGAGCACAAAGTGATTTATGAATTATCTATATTATATCATTTGGTCCTCAACTCATAATTCTTAATAGCTAGTTTAATCTTTGTGAGACAGTACTGTGGTGTTAGGTGGAATGTAAATTTTAATTAATAGTGACTGATGCTTATAAGCTTATAAGATGCTTACATTCCCTATTTTCATCCTCACAGCAACCCTTTGGAGTAACCTCTACAGATATTACATTTTTTGCATTTACTATGAGGAAACTGAGTCTGAGAGAACCTGAGTGACTTAGAGTAACTCAGCTATTAAGTATCTGAAGTAGGATTTAAAATTAAATCTTCTTGACTCAATGCTACCTTTACTAGTCATTAGTCAACTAGTAGAATATTTTTAGGAATATAATTGTATTTAGTTATTTTATTTATTTGTTGTTTTGGTCCATACTATGAACTATTTGCTTAATTTTTAACACTTGCATTAGATGGCAAAGGGGGGTAATTGAAAATTGAAGATGACAATTTTGACAACTTTCCAAGGTAAAATATTTATGAGTACTCATAAGTTATTAAATTATTGTGCATCCACTAATCTTTCTAGTATTTGAACTTTGACCTTTGATCATGACCTTTCTACCACATCATTAAAAAATATATTGGCTCCAATAAAACTAAAACTAAAGGCATAAATAAGTGGCTTATTAGAAGATTAATTTATTATTTGATTATTTATATAAACACTAACCCTGTTTGAAAAAAAAATAAACAAAACAAAACAGAATTTGTACCATATGTTATGTGACAAAAGTGAATTTTTATTATAACATCTCAACCATTGCAAAAAATAATGGCACTGCCCCAGACATGATAAACAAAAAGAAAGTTGCCACTATCAGAGAATCATGGTAATCTTGAACAGGAAAGAAACATATTTTTAGCCCTGCTAAGAAAGATTTTTAGAGATTTTTTTTCTCTATTCTTTTGAAAAAGCAGACAAAGAATTATGCTTGAAGTCAAAAAAATTTGGGTTTGAATATTACTTTGTTAAATAGTTAAATAAATTGTTCATGGTTATATATATATATATATATATATATATATTTATTTATATATATATATATATATATATATATATATATATATGCTAGCTGGGCAACCATGAACAATTTATTTAACTACAGAGCTTGAATCGCTTCATTTGTAAAATGGAGATAACATTTGCACTCTCAATTTCACAGCATTGTCATGAAGAAACCATTTTTTCAAACCTTAAAGTTCTAACACAAAAGGAAACTGATGCTGTTATTTTATTGCTTTTGAGAAAACTGAGGCCCAGGGAGGTTAATTTGGGAATCATGAGATTTTAATTCTGAAGTAGCCCATACAAATCATATGGTCCAATTCCTTAATATTACACAAGAGGGAAGTGAGACCCTACTTAAGATCACACAGAATCAGAATTTTTTTTTAATCATTTGGCCTAGACACCTTTGCCTTTTGACATTTTCCATCATTCAAGAATGGGAAAATATGAGCATTTATTTGCTATCATCATCATCCCTTTACTATTCTGTATGGATTTCTGTCTCATGATCCAAATTCCATTTAATTGGGAATGGATAAGGCTAAAATGCCAATTTCCTTTTAAGACTCTGTCTGCTATTGAGAGTGTTCAAATCATACCATCTGATCTGGGGTATGGAAAAAAATAATTTTTGTTTTTGACTTCATGAAGATAAATCTCATTTTGAAAAAGCTGGGTTTTTTTGACTATTCTAAATTATTCTAAATGCAAGCCTCCAGAATTTCAAGCTGACCACTGAAACTAGCCATCCAGAAGGTTAAGGACTCATTGGTCTCTGTATTAAACTGTGTTAGCAAACGAGCTGTTGTGCTTTCCAAGTTTGATGATAAAACTTAATGTGTTTATAATAATCAATCTCAGCTGCACCCAGCCTTCAGTAATTTGGTTCCTTTCATCAAAAAAAAAAAAAAAAAAAATCCTTATGGGGTTGACTATAGCCCTAGTTCTTAATGAAGCACTTCATATTGAAGCAGCTGTCTCCTCACCTGTTTCCCAGCCCATCCAGAGGCCTGGAGAAATTCTTCAATTTAGCAAGCAAACTTAAGTCATTATTAGAAATGACAGGGAAACCTGATGAAATTGTACTTTCAATTGGAAAACAAAATTGCAATCAGACCAACATGATTTCCTCATGGTCGGACCATGCTAATGCCAAGTCGAGACATGGGCAAATGTATTTAAAAGTCATAATGGAGTATTACCATGCAATCTCCTTTTACTGGCCCTTATTAATATAAAACTTCAATTTGCATGTAAATGCGGTCAACTTTCATATCATCAAAATACATGAGGCCTGGGAAAGTAATGAATTGAAGTTTGATGCGGCAATTACTGACGTTTATAAAGAATTTTAAAGAGGTCATTCTAGCCTTGGCTGAGAAAATGAGGAAATCAACAGGGAATATTGTCAATATAGCAACAGTGGGAGTTGGAGTCAGTCCCAGGTGTTAGGAGGCCAGATGATGATTAATAGAGAGAGAGTATGAAGCCTCTCACCCAGAAGGACTGGGCTGGACCTGGGGCTCAATAACAGAGCTTTCATGAAAAGGTTCTTGCTGGGTTCCCACTTTAGCTGCCTCGAAATGTGTTCCAGGGGGAATCAAGAAGCAAGTGTTTATGAGCGAGAGCAGTGCTGAAGGTTTAATTGGGCTCCATATCCTTTCAGCTCCCTTTAGTACTTGATATGCAGTTTAACCTTTTTTTCCCACCTCAGATACTCTAGTGCCACTGGGATTTTAATAAGGCCCTCACTTGATGGCTTGGCAAAACATTGACTTAGTTGCTGAATTGAGTTAAACTGCCTTATTGTGTTGTAATGGCCATTTATAAGTTGCCTGATTTTTTTTTTTTTTTTTAAAGCAGGGAATATTTATCCTGGCTGCCTGTTTCATAAATTTGCAACCACGTGGAGTGAATTGGGTGGTTTTCTTTGCCTATTTGTGCAAACAAGTTAACAGGAGATATAATTTTAAACATGCCCAGAAAAATCAATGCTGAGATAGAAATACAGTCCTAATATTGGGTTATTTTCCTGCATATAAAGCAGGATCAGAAACTTTGAGACAGGCCAAATCCATTTTCCAAAGGCTGTGACACTCCTTAGGAGGCAGGGGTGGGGTCAAGATTTGTGTAAAGAGTAAACAGTATTTATTTTATCTTATGAAATATAAACATTCTGAGGCTCCCAGGGCTTGAAGGATTGGGTTAGCGGACTGGTTTCAAGGGGTAAAAGGCTGTTGAGCTTTCCCATCCTTTTGTCCTTGTTTTCAGTACCTTTCTCTTCCCTGTTGCCAGATTAAAATTGTCTTCATAAACTTCATAGAAGCAGTTGTTACTTTAGAATAATCCACAATTAGTGTTGTACTTTACTATATCTAACTATTAATTTTGTAGGTGACAGACTCAAGTGAAAACCAAGAAATTCTCCCCAATATATTATTGCAATAGTCATATTATAAATGAAACACTGGAAATGTAGTTCAGGGGAAAAGATTCTGAATTCTTTACAGAAAACCTGAATATATAATTTAGCTATAAACCTTACTAGATAAACCATTTAAAAATGGCTGACCTCAATTTTCTTATCTTTAAAATGGGGCTAACAATACTTATGTCTTACTTGAAAGACTTGTTATAAAAGCTCTGTGAAGTTGAAATTGTTACACAAATACAAGTTATTATTATTATTGTAGCTCTAATTTATAATAGATATTATTATTTCATCAGCAAACTATCTTATATGGTCTCACAACCTTTTTTTTTAATAATTTACACAGAGTCATCTCTAAATTCTTTTATTATTCTTTTTATTTTCTTTCATCTCTTCTGATATGTAAATGAAAGTACTCATACTAATATAGTGACTGTGTACCCTATGCATTATTGTCAGAGTCCACATGAAAGACACTGTCAATATTGCCAAGTTAGTGTTTACATTAAAATAAGAAGTCTTTCTGATGCTAAAAAAAAAAAAAAAAAAAAAAAAAAAAAAAAAGGAAATCCTAAAATACATTAAATTTTGACCATAAAATTTTAATTCTGGAGTAGCCCATACAAATCATGTAGTTCAATTCTCTAATTTTCAGAAGAGGGAAGTGAGACCCTACTTAAGGTCACACAGAATCAGAATAAAATTTTTTTAATCATTTAGTCTAGACACCTTTGCATTTTGACATTTTCCATCATTCAAGTATAGAAAATATGATCATTTATTTGCTATCATCATCATCCCTTTACTATTCTGTATGGGTTTTTGTCTCATGGTCTAAATTCCATTTAATTGGGAATGGATAAGGCTGAAATGCCACTTTGAAATGTTTTCAATGATATTGTACCATGTGTAGAGTCTATGTAATGAGAAAGTACATATATGTGACTAGATGTATGTCTCTTAAGATGTATATCTATAAACATATAAGTTAAATGTTTTCATGGGAGTTGGGTAGATGTAAGTAGAAAGAGGATAACTGTTTCTAGTTGTACACCCAAATATACATACATGTAGTTGCTACAAAAATGGAATGTGTTTAGTATTTTGTTGTACTTTACTTTTTTCCTAAGGCAGATCATGTACAGCAGATGGGTAAGAAAGGATAAGCATATGGGAGTGTTCTAGAAACCTGTATGGGAAGGGGAAGAAAAGATAGGAATTCTAAGAATTGGGCAGGTTCAGAAATATGTAAGAGTGACATTGAATTAAGGAGAAATCTAGACTGTGGATCTTTAATAAATATAAAAGTAGAGCCAATGGGGTACAGAAAGAGAAGTAGAGGAAAAAAATTCTTGTAGATGTGGGAAATGGCTTGTTGGCTTCTGTTTGAATCATTGCAGAAACACATAGGCAGATTAGGAGACTAGATAACTTCTAAGAATTTGGACTCCAAACACAATGCAGTCTGTTATGAAAATCACTCTTCTTCTTTTTCTCACATGAACAGATCAAGGGTCACTGATTTGAAAGACAGTGGCAGGAGTAGGAACCACTAGTTCATTGGCCTAAGCCAGTGCATTCATTTCTCTGAAAACTACTCTGTCCTCATGCAAAATTCCTTAGTGAAAAGTGACCAGATTCATAAGTATTTCTAATTAGATTTGAGTTGATGACCACATTATTCAGACTGTGATTTCGGAATTACTGAAAAGATGGCCCACAAGGCCACAGGAACTCTACTTGACATAACAATGCTTTTAAAAAGAAGAATTTATCTTTTCTTGCTTGTTGAGTAGAAATTTCTTTTCCCATAAATTATTTTGATATGTTTTTCTTTTCCTCACTGAAAGTTATCTGTTAAAATTTAGAAATGACAGAATTATTTAAATTAAACAATTATCATCATGGCCAATACTAGGGATCAAAGATCAGTAAATATTGTAAAAAATAAATCAGTTCATTTTTATAAACTGATCAACAGATCAATTTGGAAAGTTACTGGTTTTTTAGAAATGTTTGCTGTAATTTCTTTCTTTAAAGGTATGCATGTGTATGTACCTAATTTTAAAATATCACTAATGCAAATAAATCACTAATAATATTGTTAATGTGTTAAAAAAAAAAAAAAGTAAAATGATCTTTGATTTTAATATAACTTGTTGGAGAAAAAATACTCTTTGGAATGACAGTCATCAATTTTAAATTTCTGTATATCCCACCATTAACAAAACACCTTAGTAACTGTGCCAGATTCACACATTATGCTGTGTACTGTTTTTCCCTGTTACATGATATAGACACACTTTAAGATACAAATAGAAGACTTACTACCAAACTGTAAATGCCAGTGTTTTAATTATTTTATTTATTTCTCCAGCTACCTGCCTCAGGGTACACAGCATGAATATAACTTTCAAGAATAGCTTCTAAAAAACAAACAAATGTATGAGGTACAGATTTCCCTTTTGTTTTTACTATCAATTCTACAATATTTCCTTCTCTTCCACTCAAAGAAAGAAAAAAAAAAAGATTTTGTTGTCATGATAAATCAATGTGCAAAACTTTTCAACCCATGACACTTTGTTTAATATAGTTCATATACAATAAAAGAATTTTTACAAAATTAAAAAAGGAGTGAAATTTGAAATTAAATATAAGAAGATGATCTTGTATCTACTGATTCAATAATTCATTCAATAAACATTAGGTAAGTAATTAGGGTTGGAAATCCTGGCTCTACCATTATGTATAATTTGGGCAAGTCATTTAATTTATCTGATATTCCATTTTCTCATCTGTAAAATGAAGAAGTAGATTTAGGCAATCTCAGATTCTCCATAAACCTAGATATTCCTAGGTTATGGGAGAGACACATGAATGAAAATCATCTCAAAAACCAATTATTAGAAAAAATAATGACAATTCTTGTTAGAAAACAAAACAAGTATTATATATAAAATATAAACCAATATATTTCTTTAAATAATAAAATTGTGTGTGTGTGTATTTGTATGTTTAATAGGAGTCAGGTACATACACAGAGTACCTAAGATTCTGTCTCTCTAAGTGGAGACACCTTATCTCATAAGAATTTTAATAATGTATAAGGAAAACACCTCGGGAAATGACCATATGTAGACATTATATGACTTATTCTATTTGGTTAATAATATCTTGATTAATTATGGTGGAATTTTAAAAAGCTGGTAGTGCCAACTATATCTTCTTTATCTTGTTTGCTTCTGTGGGATTTCAGTGATTCTTTGATTGTGGCAAATTTGGAAGAGGGTATGGCATTGAGAGGATGGTAATGAGTTCAGTTTTGGATGTATTGAGTTTAAGGTATCTAGAGGACTTCTAGTTTGTGATGTTTAGACTTTCTAGTTTCACAATTGAAAATGTGAGATTAGAAATCAAGACAGAAGTTATAGCTGAATAAATAGATGTGAGAGCCATATGCAAAAAGAATCTATGGGATCCAAAAAGTTCACAAAGGATGATAAGGATAAGAAAAGAGGAGGATAGAAATAAGAAGATAAGAAGAGGAGACCTAGAAGGGAAGTTTTGATGGAAACCAGTTAGTGGACACAGTATAGCTGAGGATTTAGCAAAAAATACTAAGAAGAAAAGATAGAACATGTAAAAAGAGAACCAGGAGAGAATAGAGTGATGAAAAATAAGTAAGTAAACCCCCAGAATATTAGTAAAAGGAAAGAAAAATCAATGTGTTACAAACTATAGGAAAGTCAAGAAATATTAGAACTGAAAAAAAAATGCCATTAAATTTGGCCACAAAGAGAACAGTGGTAAATTTGGAGAGAGTAATTTCAGTTGGATTAGGAAAAAAGAAATCAGGATGCAGTAAATTGAGGGGGGGGGGGGGGGAAGTGAGATGAAAGGAAATGGATTGTAAACAGGAGTTTAGTTCCTACAGGGAGGGAAAATATAGGATGGTAGTTAATGGCAATGGAGAAATCAAGGGAGAGGTTTTTTTGTTTTTTTTTTTTAAGGTGTGGGGGAAACATAGACATGTTTGGAAATTGAATTGAAAGGCAAAGACTAAAGATTAGTCAGAAAGTAGGAAAGATAGAAAGAATAATTAACTGAAAAGATGGCATGTAATGGTTCACTTTAAAGGATTACTTGTTCTCTTAGCAATGAGAAAGGGCATCTCTTCATGAGAATTAAAGAAGGAGATAGTGGCATAAGGCATTTTAATGATATAAAATGAGAAAAAGAGAAAGAGGAATGAATGGCCTTAATTTT
This sequence comes from Sminthopsis crassicaudata, assembly GCF_048593235.1. Taxonomy (NCBI): domain Eukaryota; kingdom Metazoa; phylum Chordata; class Mammalia; order Dasyuromorphia; family Dasyuridae; genus Sminthopsis; species Sminthopsis crassicaudata. Next base: position 344,872,624 of record NC_133617.1, on the reverse strand, counting down.
GCTAGTGAACAAGAGGCAAAGTTCTCAGTGAGATGGTAGAAAGAGGAAATTCATGGGAAATTTAAGGAAAGAAAAATCTGAAGAGTAATTTGGACAGTGAATTGATGGGGGAAGGGTAAAAGTATTGTCTTGCTATAGTGAAGACTTAGTTGAGATTAGGTAATATAATAATAATTCAACAGCCTGCAAGAGTGAATGATAAAAATAATTCAAGGCTGAGTTTCAACAGATTTAGCTCTTTGGCAGAATAAGAGTGAGGGACTTCAGAGAAGTGGAAAGTATAGAGCTGAGTTAAGCCATTAAGGGAGAAAGATGAAAAAGGTAGGAAAGTATAGCAAATGTAGGAGAGATAGTCTGAAGAAAACTGAAATAAGAGTTAGTATTAAGAATGAAGTGCTCTTCACTTATTAGGGGGCTTAAGGTTATAGGAGAGGTGGAATAATAGCATATTGAGAGAAGTAAAAGAAATGTCACAGTTTCTAAAAAATAAGTAGAATATCTGTGTGTAGTGGCAAGATATGTATATCCCTGTGTATAACTGAAGTGAGGTGGGAAAATATATCGGTTATAAGAATTAAATAAGTTAAGAAACTAGAAGATTAAGGTATTAAGACAAGGAAAAGATAGAAAAAGCGATAAATGAAGTGATCTTCTGGATTTGAATATGACTAATAAGGAAGAACCAATTACTGAATTTAAAAATAATAATCATTTTGTGAATCACAGGAAGAATTATTTATGACAGAAATGGAGAGGACAAAATCCACAAATCATTGCATGAAATAAACTTCAAATTTAGTCCACTAAGGAATATGATTGCTAAATTTTAGGACTTCTTGGACAAAGAAAAAAAAAACCACACACACACACACACACACACACACTGCAAAGTACCAGAAAGTCATAATCATTCTCTGGGGGCAGATTTCTTTGGGGAGTTTCTGGAGGCACCCTTCTTTTCAATTCAGTTCAATAATCCCAAATCCATTCAGGAGTTAAAATCTGGATCCTCTATTGTGTCCTTCAAAGTCTTGAATCTTTTCCTGGGGTCCGGCTAGCTTTAATAGAGGCCTATCTCTCTCCTTGGTTCCCTGATGAGCTCTTATCAGAATGTCTCCAGCCAGCAGGAATGTCAACATGGGAATGAATCAGACTCTGCCTCCAAGAGTGTGGGATTGTGGATTTCCCGGAAGTCAATCCTAGTTGTGAATCTCCCAAAGTCCTCTCCTTCAAAGTCCTCTGAAGCTCTCCCGGGAAGTCCTCTCCTTGACTCAATCCAGACTGACTCTCCCCACTGAATCTTGGCTCCTTATATCCTCCCAGAGAATGGGCTTGTGGGTACTCCCTGGGCTTGTGTGGCTCCTTAAAGGACCAATGAGAGAACTCCTTTAAAGGTGTAAACTCCTTTAAAGATGTGAACTAAGTGCATAAGTACCTTGTAAGAATCCTAACTCTAAAGATTCAGTCAGATTCACAGAAAACTTCCTAGAAAACATAAGAAAGGAAATTAAAGCCTGGAAGAGAATATCTCAAAAGGCAAAGGAAAAAAACTAATATGGATTTTTCCTTTTGTTTCAGGAGGAAGGGAAGTATAGTGAGGAGAGTTTGTATGAAACATTTTCCATGACACTAAAAATATCTAACTCTTTCTATTTACTATATTACTCATTATCAAAAATCAGCATAACATTAAGCTTATTTATCATTTTGACTATCAAAAAGTGTTATGTGATTCCAGTTGGTCATCAGAGACATTGTTTGAAATATATTTTGATGTCTGAATTATATTGTCAAATACATTTTAAAAATCAAGGAATGCTAGAAACATTAAAGTCTTATATTCTCTTTACCTGCTTTTCTCAATTAGCTACATGAGCAGAAAAATAAGTTCTGCTATTAAAAATGACATATGAAAAAGTTGCTATTCTCTTCTTACATATTCACCAACTGTATCCAGCTGGGACACCAGCTGTATCCTAGTCCTATCTTCTGTGGCCAAGCAAACAAGACTTAATCCTTTATAGAAATTAGATAGCAAGAAAACAAGTCAATAGTAATTTCTGAAATTTTTTAGATAGAAAGTTTTATAAAAAATTCATATTCTCTGTCATTCTTTCAGAATCTTTCCTTCTTAAAAATATTAGAAAGTGTAAAAGGTGGAATACCTCCTGTTAAGGTTTCTTTCTTAAAAAAAAAAAAAAAAAAGATTTTGTTTATTTTCCTACTAACTCTACCCAATATAATTCTTTTTGTAAGAAATACAGTTAAGAAATACAAATCATTACATAGGACATGTCTTAAAATATTTTCTTTCTTCTGAAACTCTAGTTCAACATATCTCTACCAAGAGATGAGAGGTAGGCTTTACCATCAGTTTTCTGACATCAGTGAATTAAAGGATTATAGGCAAAGGTAATGTAATCTAACTGCCTCATTTTTTTTTTTTACTTCAGGAAATTGAGGCACAGGTTTATTGTCTTGCCTGAGGCCAAAGAAATAGTAAAAAGAGTAGAAAATTTGAGATTAATACTCAAATCTTCTCAGTCTAAAACTACCATTCTTCCTATTATTATTTCCTGTATTGTTAAATCAATAAGCATTTATTAAACGTCTACTACATGCTAAATACTGTGCTAAGCACTGGAGCAAAACTGATGAAACTTTTTTTTTTTTTTTTTTTTTTGCCAAGAGCCATTTAGATATTTATAACATCATTCACAGGCCATACAAAAGTCTTAACTTATAGAACTCAAGAAATGAAAGGTTGTTGTACGTAGCTTTCACCTCATCATTGCCTATGATTCTTAGCAAATGATTTCATAGGCTTATGGCCAGATGTTTCCCACCCTCCTAATGCTTCAAAGGCAAAAAAACAAAACAAAACAAAATGAAGAGTTCTTTTCCCTAAAGAAATGACTATCAAATGGAAGAGTCTAGAAGCAAACAGATAGATCGATGATAGCTAGATTATAGATAAGTAGAGGCTAGAACTGCAGTTTGTAAGTCTGAGACTGGGAGGATGGTGCTGCCCTCAAAAATAATAGAAAAGTAAGAAAGAAGTGAAAGGTTTTGAGATGGGGGAAAGACTATGAATTCAATTTTGAAAATGTGAGTTTAAGATGTAAAGGGGCATTCAGTTTGAGATGTAAAACAGGCAATAGTAGAAGTGAGACCAGAGATCAAGAATGAGGTTAGCACTAGATTTGAGAATCTTCTGCATAAAGATGACAACTGAACCTTTGATATCTGATAAGATCACCAAATAAAATAAAAGATAACTTGGGGCAGATCTTTAAAAGGCATGTATCTTTAGTGAGAAAGATCTGGCTGATAATCCAGCAAAAGAAATTTAGGAGTGGACAAATACAAAAAGATGAGAAATTGAAGAGATCAGTGATGCAAAAACCTAGGAAGTAGAGAATGATCAATATTATTTAATCTTGTGTTCAATCAATATTGATCAGTGTTCTGAAGTTTTTCTCTATTGTTTTTCTTTAGGTTATCATGATCACTCTGTAGATTTTTCACCTGATTCTTTTCATTTTATTCTGCATCAGTTTATGTTTCCATATATATGTATGAATATATATATATATATATGTGTGTGTGTGTATACATATATCTAGATGTGTATATATACCTATGCATATATATATACATATATATATATATATTTGTATATATGTATATATGTTGCAAAGAGGCCAGCTTTGATTTGATGTTAGGGAAACCTTTCTATCAATTATAAATGCCAAAAGTGAACTGGGCTAACTCAATACGTGATTCATCTTCAAGCAGAAGCTTGGGCAATGACTTATTGAGTATATTGTAATGAGGATTTCTTTATGTATATGTTGGACTAGATGTCCTCTGAAATGTGTTCCAACTCTCAAATTCTACAATTCTGCAAAAATCATACATTTGAATGAAAAATGATCCTCACAAGATTCTTAAAATCAAAAGATAGAAGGCAACTCAGAGGCAGCATAGGTCATCCCTTGCATAACCAAGAATCCCACCTAGAGTAAATCCAACAAGTGGTTATCCAACAGATCTGAAGATCTCCAGAGAGATGGAATTCACTACCTCTTAATAGGGCAAATTCTACTTTTGAACTCCAGTTGTTAGCAAATTCTTTACCTCCTTGAAGCCTAAATCTGTATCTCTTCAACTTCTACCAGTGTTTCCTAGTCCTATCTTCTGTGGCCAAGCAAACAAGACTTAATCCTTTTGCATGTGACAGTCTTTCAAATACCTGAAGACAGATATCATGTTCAGTCTAAGATTTCTCATACTCTGGCTAAACATCCCTAATTCCTTCAGCTGATCCTCTTTTTGTTATCACTTTGTAGGGATGATGTGTTCCCTCAGTGGTAAAAAATACACTGAGGGATCAACAGGTGCATAACAGGGTAATCAGGATATCTGTGCCTCTGTTATAACAGCATGGGATTAAGGATTCAGTTGATAGGATTACAGGCACCCCAGATTTAGAAAATCCAATTTACAAACATCCCTTACATATGAATGGTCAGCTTCATTCATATGTGTTAACCCTAGAACACTGGAAGTAAAGGATTTCCAGGTGTCCATATTGCTTCCTTATAGAATAGGCAGCTGACAGTATGATTGTGGTGAGAACAATGTTTGATACTTCAAGTTCCAAATTCTTTCTTTGTTTCTTTCTCCTTTTCCTCCTCCCTTTCTTTCTCTGTCTTCTCCCTTTCCTCTTACTTCTCCTCCTTTTCCTCCTCCTGATTCTTTGCTTATAATCATCATCATGAATACTGTCATCATCATCATTATAATGACCTTGATATGTAGATTTTAATTTACAAAATATTTTGAATATGTGATTCCATTCCCCCCTTACAGAAATTATTCAAAATAATTAAGACAGGTATTATTAGCTCTATTTTATGAGAGAAAAATGAGGGTCAAAGTAAGTAACATAGTAAAAGAATCAAGAATCAAACCATATCTTTTGATACAAAAATGAATATTCTTTATACTGTTAAAATTTACAATCCTACTTAGATCTGAACTTCCATTACTGATATTACTCTCACAGTCTTTTAAAATCAAAGCCACCCTTGGAGACTCAATTCTGGTGCATATGATTTTATTTTCTCTAATTGGAACTGATTTGTCTATCTACAGATCTCATTGCATCTCTTCTATGCACTTATATTTTCTTTTATTATAGCTATCTGTGTGTAAATTTAATGTTTTCACATAAATTTTATGCTTCTATTTTTGTGTTCTCCTGTATGTAGGCATTCTATATCTCCTGCAGCAACTAATATAGAGCCTTACATTTAATGAATATTTATGCAATAAATGAGATAAATAGTAGTAAAGCTGGCTAGTTTTTAATCTATTGGGCAACCCTAAAAGTAGAGAATTGACCTTTGTTTGGACCTGCTTATGTATGCTAATTTAACTCAAAAATTTTAATTATATTGGAAAAATAAATTCTTTAGTCTGGTTTGGAAAGCTACCATTTGTAAAAAATTTTCCTATAGTAAATATGCATCAGGCCCTTAAAACTGATTTTCAGGTAGGTTAGTTTCACTTCCAATTCAGGTATTGCCTACATTTTGGTTGATGCTCACTAATGTAGCCTTACCCCATCTTTTTGCTCTAATAATGTGGCTTTTACCAATTTTGCATATTTCAACTAGCTGAGAATTGTATCACCCAATGTTGTGAAGAGAACTGGGTGTTATTAAGCCAATGAGTTTTTCCATTGTTAACTAGATCATTAAATAATAAGAAGATTAGAATTTTGTCAGCAAATGAAAATTTGATGGTGAGATCACTGTAGATTTTATTAATCAATTGCCAAAAGGAGAGTGTTTAACCTTGTTAACAGCTAATGGGAAGAAATTCCATTAGTACATTTCTGCATTTTTGAAGAGGTGAAGGTGATGGCTCTGGGCACAAAGCCCTAACCATTGCATACTCACAGCAGAAAAAAAGTCTCTGGAGATGATCAGAACAAAGATGGCTTGCTATGAAAATGGAGACAGTATTGTCAAAACTAAAATGATTCCTTGTTTTAATATCTTTATAAATGAGCTAACATTGAATATATTATCCATCATATTCTGTAATTTGAGGAGTCTAATGGGATCTCTCATGAAATGGAAGTGATTTGAAAATGTTTACAACAGGTAAAAAAAGTCAATAAAACTTTAAAAATAAAGGTTTTCAAGCAATTGTTTTAAAACTGTATATATATATATATATATATGTTAAGCAGACATATCAATGGAAAGAAATGGTAGTATATATAATTTCACGTGGCTTATAAATCAAAATTGGTCATAGCTTTTGAAACCTATTTTGTTGCTTTCAGGTGATTGTGGATGGCATGATGTTCGAAAATATATATTGCTGTCCAAAGAACAATCACACTATAATGATCTAATTCAGGAAAAGTTTTCTTGTGTCACAGGGTTGCACAATCCCATTAATTACATTCATCACTCAATCATATACTTGCTTATATTATTTAGTTTTCATATTATCTTCTCCCAAAAAATCATAATCTGGTATACTTTATAATCTCCCCATAGAAGCAAACCATAGTAACCACAAAGTTGAAAGCCTCTCATGATATTGCCATTAGCAGGAGTGCCAAGCAAATGTCTCTTCCAGTGATGCTTCAAAGGGTTTTCTCTGCTACACTTCCATTCTCCTGCTAACTCTTTCCTAACTACCAACTTTATAATCACATTTACTCTCAGTCTGATGAGAAACACCATATTGCCAAATTGTGATTGAGGGTACCACTACATATAGCAATCCTTTGTGACTAAAGAGATGCAATAGTTTAATAAATGGCTATGGTCAGTATATCTTAACCAATTGGTGACCCAACTTCTAAGAGTCATTCCTTTCTGAACACTGTTAGTTTGGCACTCAGACAAGTGGCCATTTTCAGGTCTGTATTTGAAATCTTCCTAACTTGATAGCAACTGTATTAGCTGTACTCCATAGGTATAATTCTAGAGAAACCAGTCATTTCTGACAAAGCAATGCAATAAAACTTTAGGGAAGACACACATTAGGTCCCAAGTACTATTGCAAAAAGGCTTGCATTCTCTTCCCTTAGAGTAAAATATTTCTTTCAAGGAAACTCAAGTGTACTTGATAAATGAAACATTTTCTAGTGTCTCTCTCATCCAAATCATCTAATTTTCATTTTTATATACTCATATATGAATATGTAATTTCTTTTGGTAAAATCAATGAAAGCTCCTTAAGGATAGGAATGTTTCATATCATGTAGATGTACTAGGCATATAGTAGACACTTAATAAATGCATAGTTATTGGTGAGTTTGGTGATTTTTAATTATATAATTAGCAGTATTTTTTTTTATTTTTTCCATTGAAATAATTTATTTTCCTAAGTAGAAAGCCTGTGGTCTGCTTTCAAAATCCTCCTCATCCCTCTACAAATCTGAATTCTCTAATTATTAAACTAATAAAACAATGTAAAGTTCTCCTAAGACTTCCTTAATGTAGTCTTCTTGTTTCTACTCTAAGTATTTATCAGCCCTAAAATGCTTCTTTACTTAAAAAAAAAATCAACCATACTTAATTCTTCTAAGTTTTATGTTAATATATTAAATGCAAGAAATAATTAATATTCATGTCATTTGAAAATTCTAAATCTTTTTATAAATGCTTTTCAGTTTTTTGTATAATTCAAAATTCTAAGTTTAATTGTATAGTAAAGCAGCTAAAATAATCATAATAACTTTTATACTATTCATCTACTCATATGATTTGTAATTTAAGAAGAAAGTGATTATATAGATAAATTATAGGCAAGATCTCATCTTTTCCCTATCCTATGTCAAACTTAAAAAAAAAAAAAAAAACCTTCACAAATCAATTTTGGTATTGATTCTTTTAAGTTCCTAAAATGCTGATGAACTGGCTCAACTTTTTGGATAACTGAGAATTCTAACAGAAAGAAATTTCCTTCTGTTCAAAACCTTGACAGCAATTTTTTTTTTTCTCATTCTCTCTATACAGAATAGACGGAAGTAGTCACTTCTCTGTTGAAAATTTACTACTATGTATGTACATGGCAAATGATATCTGTGGGAAAAAAAATTTTCCCCAAATACTGAAGCTAATTATCCAATTCTATAATTGTTTATGAAATAGCTTTTCTGTGCCCTGGTCTAATACTATATAAGATACAAAAGGAATATAAAATATGAGCCCTAACTTTTTAAGAGTTTAGAATCTAGTTGGAACTCCCAAATTTGTACTAAAAATATTAGAGAAGTGAAGAAACAATGTAAATAAAAATCTATGCATGTTCAGATAACATGTATTAAAAATCAGAAATAGGAAAAATCATTTGCTAGCCTCTTGACTTTGGAAAAAATTACTAAACTCTAGGACAAAAAATAATCTTTGCAATATGGGTTCAAATTTATTACGCAAGTAAAACATAGATGTCTTTGGGAGGTAAAAGTAGGTCTCATGAATAAGGGTAGCATTCATAGGGAATGTTAATGCTATAGATTATCAAAATAATTTACACATCTCAAACTTGCCTGGAGTATAAGATGATGTTGACTAGACTGACATATCTCCACTTCTTCAAACACTTGAGAATGAAAGCAAAAAGAATAAAATAATAGAAAACACATGGCCAGTATTAATGACCTCAATCAGATATAGATAATGGTAAGATCTATTTTGAATATGTGTCTTTAACCAGTGTAGGCTGTTACAAAAAAATAAATAAATAAAAATAAAACAACAGCAAAACTAAGAATTTTCCAAATTGTAACTTATGGATTAGGCAAAACATTTATATTTATTTTAAGTATGTATTCACATATAAGCATATGCATATACATCAATATCTCTTGGGTGGTATGAAAATGAACAAGAAGTTGGCATGAATATTAACTGTATACTCTATTGTCTATTTATTACTGGAATTCTTAAAAAAGAAGAAAGGTTTGGGAAAAAGAACCACATAGTGACTGACAATTTCCTACTCATTGACTTAATTTATGTACAGGTATTTCGAGATGGTGGGTGGGAAGGGAATGGTATGTGACCAGAAGAGAGATTGACTGGTAAACAGACTAATGATGTTGGAGATTTTGGTGACATAATCATTTAAATATTCATTTTTTGTTTTAAAAAAGTACTTCTAAACATTTAATTTTGTACAATAAATTATATATTTTTTGCAGCTATTTGAATTGTCTTCGTATTTCCACATTAAATCTTTTATTACAAGTGTAAGGAGTTTCAAAATATATGCCAGAAATTATTAGGAGTGTTATCTCCTAATAGCAGTAACAAAATTGAATGTAATCTCTTAAAGTGACCATGTAACTAATCCCACAAGTGAGTTATCTTTCTTCTGGCCATATTGAAATGACTTGGGTTTCTATATCATCCTCACTCCCTATGACCTATCACATTTTTGTGAAAAAGGCCTTTATGGATTATTTGGCAAAGGTTTTCTCTGTCTCTGTCTCCATCTGTCTGTCTCTATCTCTGTTTCTCTATGTCTCAGTCTCCCTCTGTCACTCTCTGTCTCTGTCTCTGTCTGTCTGTGTCTGTCTCTCTTTCTCTTTCCCTCTCCCTCTCTCTCTCTCCCTCTCTCCTTCTCTGAATATCTGTCTCCCTCCCTCTCCCTCTCCCTCTCTCTCTCTCTCTCTCTCTCTCTCTCTCTCTCTCTCTCTCTCTCTCTCTCTCTCTCTCTCTCTCTCTCTCTCTTCCTCCCTCCCTCCCTCCCTCCCACTCCTTTGTGTGTGTGTGTGTGTTTGTGTGTGTCTATCCCTCACTCTTTCCTAAAAGTGGCAATTGTAAAGTTGTTGTAATTATAAGGTCATAACAGTGACCAGGAAAGAGCAGGAAAGAATTTCCTGCATCTTGGTTTGAGAATGATATTTCACTCTACTACTAGAAAGCAGGTAGCCAAAGCATATTAAAAAATCACATCTGGACTATCATTACTATTTATGCATTTACAACCACATGGGAACTGATGTTTTAAAACCTTTCAGATATGAGCGGGAATGCTTGTTTTCTAATAGCAAACATTTTTATTTATAAAAAGCAGTAAAAAATATTCATCCTAACTATTGGTCTTTTTCAATGCGAACAGCATAATTACTGCTAGATTTACTTAAGTAGGGTCTTGTTTGGAATTTATGAAGACTTGAAGCTATATTTTATATTATGCCCATATTTGGTTTTCTCAGGATAGAATTTAAAACAACCAATTTCCAGCATATTTTATAATATAAGCATAAATTGTCATCTACTCTAGTGAGAAATATTACATTTTCACAGTGTAGGACTAAAATGATAAATATTAAATATTTTATGTAATAATAATAGTCATATCTCATATTAAAGTGTATAAGCTTTTCAAATATGAAGTATAAAATTGAAAGCTAGCAATGCATTTGTGATTAAATTGAGAAAGTTTCTTGGTAGTCTTCTGTTTTCCTCTCACAAACAGAATTCTCTATTTTTCAAAGAAGTGTAAGGTGAGGGTAGAGAGGATGTTAGTCTCATATAATTTTTTTTACTCCATCCTTGTTCTTTATAATTTTGCAATTTTTTTGATTGATTTGTGGTTATTGTTCTTTTTTAATTACATTGTTAGAGCCATTGGGTGTACTGCTTTCTTGACTTGTCTTACTTCATTTCATCATATCATATAAGTCTATCCATACTTCTCTCTATTCATAATATAATGTTTTTACAATTTATATGCATGTTTTTGTGTGTATTAAATATTGCATTACATCTGTGTACTATAATTTGTTTTCATTCCCCAATCAATTATTTTCTAATTTGTTTCCAGTTCTTTTCTACCTCAAAAAAAATACATATTTTGGTTTCTGAAGACCTTCTTCTTGTCAATGACATTCTTAAGGTAAGTACTTAACAGTAGTTTCACTAGGATAAAGCACATAGACATTTTAGCTGATTTTTTGGGGGGAGAGGGAGCACAGTTCTAAATTGCTTTCCAAAATGGTGTAGTGATTCACAGCTCTACCAATAATGAACTAGTACATGTTTTCTCACAACCTCACCTAATATTGACTGTTTCCATCTTTTGTCATCATGAACAATTTTGTCTGTTGGGAGGTGAAATTTAGGGTTGTTTTGTTGTGTATTTCTTTTATTAATAACTTAGAGCATTCTTTCACATAGATGTTATTAATGATGGCCTCTTAAAATGCATATACTTGTCATGCATTTGTCATATGCAATCACCAAATATCCAGTGGCTCTTACAAAGGGGTAATGACAGGTGATTAAATAATTTATGCCAAAGACTGAAATTCCAAAATCAGTTCCCCAACAAATTATATCATTCTTTTAGAAAATAAGGGATGAAAACTTAAGGATTATTTATTTCCTTAGTTATGATCTCTTTGTATATAGAAGTCTTTATGAGGAAACTTCCTATATCAATGAAGATCAACTGTTTTACAATCCTAATTCTTAGAAAATTGAATGGGGTCATTGAAACATTATATAAATTTCCTAGGGTCACATTGTCAGTGTTTATTGGTGTCAAGACAAACTTTATTCTCCTGATCTAAAAGCCAAGTGTCTTTCCACTAAGCCATGCTACCTCAAGAGTCTAAGTTTACACAATTTGTGGATTTCAAAATAATCCTTAAGATCCTTTTGATATGCAAAACCAATGAGATCATAGATATTAAATCAAGACAAGATACTCTAAAAAACTATGATTAATCTATATTTTGGTGGATTCACCCTAATAGAACAATAAAGTTATAGTTTTGTTGTTGTTGTTTTTTTTTTTAATTTATAGTTGAATGATATAGGTAGCCTTGGTGTGGAAAAATATGCAATAGGGATGAAAGATAAGCTAATTTTTGTTTCATTTCTTTTTCTGTTCTTTTCTTTTTCTTTACTTTTTACCTCACAGATGAAGAGTGAGAAAGGGAAGAAGAAGGAACAATCTCAGGAATAAAGATGAGACATCTTTTTTTTCTTCAAACCTTACAAAATTCATAATTCAAAGAAGCACTTTGTAAGGAGCTTTTATTAAGTGTCTATTATTTACTACTATGCTTCACAAATATTATTGCATTTTATTTTCACAACCATCCTGAGAAGCAAAAGTTTTTTTTTTGTTTTTTTGTTTTTTACTTGTGCCCACTTTATAATTGAGGAAATTGAGACAGAGTGAAGTTAAATCACACAAGTTAGTATTTGAAGATAGATTCAAATAGTACTCCTTTAATCTATTCTACACATTCTAGAGTGTCTAGAAGATATCCAAGGTATTTGTCAAATTTGATTTAACTTCCACTGTTACCTTTAAAATTGTTTTAAATTAACATCATGTAAATTAAAAATTTGAAGAAATTTATATAACAAAATCCAGAGCAAACCTAACAGAACCAGAAGAACCATTTACTCATTGTTCAAAATAATGTAACAGAAAACAATTAAAAACTTCATAACTCTAATCAATGCAGTGACAAATAATGATTTCAGAAACTGAATAATGAAAGATGCTTCTCACTTCTAGTTGATGAACTGTTGTTACTAAATGAAATAAAAATTTTCAAATAAGACCAAAGCTTTTTATTTGTTTTGCTTATCTTTGCTTAATCATTTCAAGGGAGATTTTTACTAGGTTTGTGAGTTAATGGAAAGTGACAATAATGTAACAAAACTGTAAAATATTCTTAAAATAAAAAAGCACACATTAATTTAGAGGAAAGTAGTGTAAGAATATTCCAGAACTTGTCTTTCCAAATAAATAGGGAAAAAAAGATAAAATGATTACTAAATGTCCTTGTGCTTAGTAAGTTAATTTTATATACAATAAAAGAAAAGACAGAGTCATAAGATAAAGGTTCAAATTTCACCTCTAGCAATTACTAGTTCTGTGACTTCCAGCAAATTAACTGCTATGGTAACCTTTGACCCAAGGTCCCACAGTGAATGAACTTGCATAGCCTAAGTAAAAAACTTAGAGGAAAAGGCTCAAAATTTTTCTTTTTCTTGTTTCCCTTATCTTATAAAAGCTTCCAAAATAAAATAAGTATAGAATATTTCTGAATTGTCCCAAAGACACTTTACTTTGCTCTAAAAACAATCATACAGATTTATAAGAGCCCATGAATAAATATAGAAATATAGGTGCCCAAATATCCTATCAATTAAATTACAGTGGTGCTGTTGGGGTCAACCTTCTGTAACTCAAGAGCATTTCTCTTTTCTAAATCTCCTCAAGACTTGTAGTAGATGTTGCTTCCTCATCCCCTATTCTGAAAAAAAAAAAAAAAATATATATATATATATATATATTAGATCTTGCTCACTAAGCAAAGCTTTTCTCACCAGAAGTGGATAACTAAATAGCTTTACTCTCAAGTAGAATACTACATAAAACAATGTAGGCTACTTACTTTCTTTTTTAAGGAGGACAATACATCAGGAAATCTCCCTACAGACTGTCTTACAAGTCATCCATAAGCCAAATTCCAGATCTGGTTCTATCCAGAAAATCTCCCCTTTCTTCCAGAAGGCTGTGTTATATTATTATATTTATATTATCTAGGGAATTAAAATCTCTGATTACTCCAGAATGGAAATCAGGGTTCAATAACATTCCTCATGTATTTCTTACTTAGACTATATGCAAAGTTATGTCTCCCAAAGTAATGTTCTATAAGTTGCTATGATACTGGTAAAAATCATTTAATTCTTATGGGGAAGTGGAGAAATAAATTCACTATTATATTTCTAGTATGTGATCTTTTTAGAAAAAACTTCAATTTTCATCTACATAAATAATACTCTGATTCTTCTTTTCTTCATTTTTAGTAGGAACAATAATACCTAGATTACTTCCCTAAAAGTGTTATTATGACCAAAATCCTTAATACAAACATGAACTACTAGAATTCTGTGGGTGTCTAAATTTTTAATTTTTTTTTTAAGATAGGGCATTGTGCCTATCTAGGGAGTTCATAGTTTTTACTTTATATGTCAGATTTTGAAACTTCCAAATAATGTAAGAGTATCAGATGAGATTCCCTGCTTCCTCACCAGAGCCATTAACTAAGGAGAGCTACATGTACAATAAAACACATTCTTTCCATCACTGAGGGTCTAATGACTCCATCTGGACTTCCCAAACATCCTTCATATTGATAGAATAGAAGCTAAGACAGATGTTGTGGCAACTTGAAGCCCCAGGATAATTAGGAAAATATCACTCTCATCAACTTCTCAATTCAAGAAGTTAATAGGGAAACCATGACTTATACCCACAGAATGCAAGGTACCCATAGAAAGGGAAAAAAACAAAGAAATATTCTAAGAATATTATATTTGCAGTCAGTCCTTTCTCAGACCCTGGATGTTTACCTGAATATGAGTTATTTGTTCCGACAGAGGCTGAACTTAAAAGCCTCCAAATTGCAACAAGTCCATAATTAGATTGTGATATTTACTCTTCTTCCCCCTTAAATCATCTTCTATTCCCTGCTATCTAATAGAATATACCACGTGATTTTGTTTGGACCCAGTCATCAATTAAAAGAGCTGAACCCCAAAAGGAATTCAGCAATTGAGAACATGTATTCTGAAGGTCCACAATACAGAAATCAAGATATATGAATGTTCTATTCATATTATTTTATAAGAAATGATGAGCAGGATAATCTCAGAAAAACATGGAAAGACTTACATGAACTGATACAAAGAGAAATAGATATAACCAGAGAACACTGTGTACAGTAACAGCAATATTGTATGATGATTAACTGTGAATGATACCTATTCTCAGAAATTCAATTATCTAAAACAATTTCAAAGAACTTATGATGAAAATTGTTATCCACTTTCAAATGAAGAAGTGATAAAATCTGACTGCAGATTGAAGAATGCCATTTTTGCATTATTATTTTGGAGGCTTTCCCCTCTGTGTTTTTTTTACAGCATGACTAATATAGAAATATTTTTTATATAACTGCACATGTATAGCCTATATCAAATATCTTGACTTCTTCAAGAGGAGGGAGAAGAAGGAAGTTTGGAACTCAAAAGTTTAAAAAGGGCAAAATTATTCTTACATATAATTGGAAAAATAAAACATTTAAAAATATATCAAGTTTAAGGTACCATCAGTATCCAAATGGAGATGTCCTATGTAAATAATTTAAAACAATCAAAAGAGAAATTAAGTTTATGCAAAGATGTAAGATATATTGATCTAGAGATATAGTTGAAGCTAGATGAATAAATGAAATTGTCACGGCAGGATGTGTATGGAAAGAAAAAAAAAGGTCAGGGACAAAACTTTTGTGAACATTTGTTAAAGATCTTGGGAATAAGAAAAGTCAACGAATATGGAATTCATGAATAGTATTCAGAGAGGTAGATGAGAATCAAAAGACAATAGGATTTGATTAAGAGCATAGAACATACTAATGATGAATTAGTAATTTCTTTCAAATGACATGATGACACTAACCTTGAAGCCAATAGGGTTATAAAAGAAGGAAAGTTAATTTAATTAACTGGTAAGTCCACATTTGAAGACAATATCATTACAGCACGATTAACTTGTTGATTTCATTTGGTTTGCTAGTCACAATGTAATGTCTTTCTTGATTTAATTTTCTATTACTTTGTCCACTATTTAGGTTGATCTGATAGAGAAAAATAGAGTAACGGAATAGAATTTTCCCCATGGTAAAATTTTTCCCCTTTCTTCTTTTCTTCCCTTTTTAAAAATGCAATGATCTATTCTATTTTGCCCCTTACACATTGAAACATAATAGAAAAAATCTTTACAACATTCAAAATAAGGGGATATAAGAGACAGCACATGTTGTAGCAAATATCCTTTGCATGAAGCTTGAAAATATCAAATTATCAAGGCTGAAATATTGACTTAACAATAGACAAAAATTTCTGGTAGAATCACATGGAAAATGGCTTACATTCAAGGTTATAATCTGGAAGAGGTGAAATATCACCACAATTTTCAAGCACAGATTTTTATTGAAAATTTGAAACTTAGACTGACTATAGCTAGTTGATTTTCTGACACCAGTCTTTTTTTTGTTTTCATGGTTTTTATTTGTCACATGCATATATTTCCATTGAGTTAGCCTTTTAGGATATTTAGAAGAGCAAGTTGAACTACTTGTCTAGTACCGCTGGTGAATGGCCCGACAAAACAGCACCAATGTAGTTATACTATACTTGCACTCTAATATCTTTACTGAGCTGATCAATAGTAAGATTGATCAGTCTTTTACTTCTTCAAGTTAATCTTATTATTGATCGGCTTAGTAAATACATTGCTTTTCTTGAGCAGTATTCCTTTAGAGTCTCTTTTCCTCAACCCCTATCCCCTGGATGTCTGGTGCTATCAAGAAGAGAAATAGACCAACATTTTCTTCATTAAATGCTTCCATTACATCAGGATCATCTTTGGTAGTTACAAATATCTCCTAGAACCAAAGGATTTATAAGAGGCCTCTCCCTGTCTAATTTTTTTTCCTGTGGATGTTAAAATATTGATAATGATCTGTCCCTTTCCTCCCTAATACTTAGTCTGTAGGTTGTAAATTAATAATAGTAATAAATGGAATGTAAAGAGTGCCTCTCCAATCACAGTGCTCAGGACTCTAAATTTAGATAGAAAGGGGAAAAAAAAAGAACAAAACACCCAAAGCAATATAAAGAAAGCACTATCTTCTTGCTTAAGTTTTTTTTTTTTTTTCTTATTCAAGTGGTATTATAAGGAGGATGCTAAATAGGAAGTAATTTCACAAGAGAAGGCTAGTTCTGGGCAAAGGAATAAAGGGCTTAGGTATAAGACAAAAGTGGATCAGAATAATCTAAACTGGATATTTCCTTTAGTTATATATGAGATATAAAGCCAGGCAGCCTTGCTTCTAAACTGGTTTGTACTGTTTCTCTGGGTGACTTTGGGCAAGTCATTTAACCCCTCTTTACCTCATCTCCTCTGTCTGTGAGCTTGGGGTAATACCACTGACCTGACTCACTGAGATGCTAGGAGAATTAATGACAGCATGTTTCAAAAGAGCTCCTTGGGAAAGAAAAGGTGATGTACAAAAACAAACAAACAAACAAAAACCACCAAGCATTGTTCGGATGGAAGGGGAGCAGGTTCAATGCCCCAGGGAGCACCACAGTAAAGACATGATAGATCACCTGCCATCCTACAGGACAATAGGAGAAACCCTTAAAGGCAGGTGGTTTCATAGCCTTAGGAGGATACTGAAGAAGGGGGTATGAATATTGCCAGGATAGGAAGTCTTGAGGGCTTTCCAAACCAGCCGATTAATTTAAAAACAATTTATGGATTTTTTAAAATAGGAAACTACCTTAGAAATATTGTAAAGAATAGGCAACAATTGTATTGCTATTTATTCTACCAGCTGTTGGTTACAGAGGCTCCTTTTGGGAAGAGAGTTTGGCTCCCATATCAAAATAATGTGCATATTTTGAGCTACAAAGCTACTTTAAAATGTCAGCAAAGTCTAAGTGAAACTATAACAAACCATACAGGAAATATGTGAGCACATTCTTTGTTCAAGCCTTCTCCGAACATATTAAATCAGGGCCTGTTTAATACTTGATAACTCAGTAGTGAGAAAAATCACAGTGTGTCAGCAGAGATCAGTTGACTCATAGCCAGGCTGAAGGGAGGCCTCTGATTAAATTTTACCAGAGATACAATGTATAAACAACTTCAGAGATAACTAGAGACTCTAGTCCTGGAGACAAGAAAATCCAAGTTCAAATTTAGCCTTAGACATGTATTAGATGTGTGACTCTGGGAAAGTCATTAGAATTTCTGTTTTCCTCAGTTTTGTAATCTGTAAAATATTGTTCTTTATCATTTGTTCTCAAAGACATCAGAAAGGTAATACCATGAGATTCAAGTAAATTGAATTTAACTGAGGTAGGACTGTGCAAGGTAACCTACTTTACTTTTCCCTCTAAAGCCATCTGGGTCCAGATATAGATCAGGACAACTGCAGATGAGAATGATAATAGCATCTCCCTCCCAGGATTGTTGTAAGGATCAAATGAAATCTCAAGCACTAGGACCTAGCACATAGTAAACATTAAGTAAATATTAATTATCATTATTATTATTAGAATCAAACAACAATCACTGTTGGCCAATATCTTCAATATCTAAAAAGAAGGTATCACATATTATGTGAGGATGCAACCAAACTGGCAGAATCGTCATATAGAGAGTACCTGTCACCACTTTCTTGATCAAACCCTCTCACATTCTTCTATCTTACCATCAACTTTTTATTCTAGCTCTCCCTTTATACTTCCCAAGCCATACAATTTCATTCTCACTACCCCTCAACATTTTCTCAGGCCATTATCCTACTTGCACTTCACTTTTCTTTAACCACTGTTGTTCAAGTCAGTCAGTCACATATGACTCTTCTTCACTCTGTGGATCATACTGTCCATGTGGTTTTCTTGACAAAAATCCTGGAGTGGATTGTCATTTCTTTCTGCTGTGAATTTAAACAAACAAAAATAAATACTTGGCCACAGTTACTCAGTAAAAAAAAGTATCTAAGGCCAAATTTGAACTCAGGTCTTCTTGATTACAGAACCAGTTATCTACACAGCAAGCCATCTGGTTGCCCAAACCCAGCTCTAGATTGAACCAATTCAACTCAATGTTTTTAATAGTTTGAATTCTTTGCACAGTTTCTCATCTTTTGCCAAACCTCAAATATATTGTTCCTACCAATTTGTCCCTTTTGCTCCTTCTTATGTACTAATGAATGGACCAAGAGGAAATTTTACAACCTTACTGACTACAAATTTGTGTATATCTACCCTCAACTTGATTTTTAAGATGGCAAAGCAATCTTTTTTCCCTTCCTTTCAATTCCTTGTGTTATTCATATATTATATATGTATATATATATATATATGTATATATATATATATACATACTTATATATTATATATACACACATATATATTACATATATATGTAATGTAATATAATGTATATATGTATATACATTATATGTGTTATATATGTATACATTGCACATATATGTACATATGTATATATATATATATATAAAACACTAATAGCTTTTTATTTTCCAAAATACATGCAAAGATAGTTTTCAACATTCACTCCTGAAAAACCTTGTGTTCCAAGTTTTTTCTCCCTCCCTGTCCTCTTTCCCCCTCCCCAAGTAAAACATGTGCAATTTTCCTAAACATATTTTGACATTTATCTTGCTGCACAAGAAAAATCAGATCAAAAAGGGGGAAATGAGAAAGAAAAAAACAAAAACAAACAAGCAAACACAACAACAAAAAAGGTGAAAATATTATATTTTGATCTACATCCATTCCTCATACTCCCTGTCTCATTTTTAACAGTTGCTACATTTTCTTCTCCTCTCAAACTTCTCACATGTACTCCTCCTTGAACCTCATCGAATGAACACATTTTCTGTTACTTTACAAAGAAAATGGAGGCTAAACAAAGTGAGCTCCTTCTTTTCCCCTTTTCTTTTTAAATGCTTTGATATAATTTCTCACTCTTTTGTCCATCCTTCAGTCTCTGATACTCAAAGGCTACTCAGTGGACTTTTTCTTTACCAAAGATAATCTCTTTACTTGAACCCTTAATCCTATTATTTCTTTGTCTTCTCCAACAGATTTTGTCCTGAGTTCTTCACTCTCTAATTGTTAGCCATTCCCTGTCAACTTATTACTTTCTCTCTTCTTTCAAATGTATCCAAGTCTTCTCATTCTGAGAAAAAGAGTTCTCAATCTTATCATGGCATCAAAATATCACCTCAGATCTCTTCTTTCTTTTCCACTTTGTTTTCTTTTCAGTTTTTTTTTTTTTTTTTTGGGAGGGGAAGACAATTAGAGTTAAGTGACTTGCCCACTGTCACAGGGATAGTATGCATCAAATGTCTGAGTCCATAATTGAGATTCCCCCCAACTCCACAAGAGATTATTTACTGTGCCACCTAGCTGCCTCCTTTACCACTCATTTTCTAGGGGTAAAATGTCAATAATTGTTGCTTCCATTTCCTATTTTCTTATTCACTCCTAAATTCTTTGCATTCTGGGTTTTGAACGCATCATTCATTTAAAGCTGCCATCTCCAAAATTACTAATGACCTTGATGAGAGTTAGGAAAGGGGGAACCCCTTTTGGTTCAGTGCAAGGATAGTCTAATGATGGCACAGAGTCCCCTGTAAAGGAATTTACAGGCCTGAAAACCTAGATTGATAAAAAAGGTTTATTGTAGAGTTTGGAAATAAGATTAAAAGGTAGGAAAACACCAGAGCCAGAGTGGCTCTGGTGGGCAGAAATCCTTGACATGACCAGTGTAAGGATGCCATGTTTGGGACCTCTGCAAAGAGTGGACTCTAGAGACTCAAAAGGGTCTTTTTATAATAAGGGAGCTTTGGACAATCCAAAGGGGCCTATGGGTGGAGTCCCAGGCTGGCCTCTAACCTGAGCTTAATTTGAATAGAATTCAATGGGTCCTTAGATAAGGAAGAAGCTGTTTGTGGGGGTTGGGGAAACTTGAGCAGATAGTGGGGGCCGGGAAAGCCTGGATATCATTGTTATTCAAAAAGGGTGCTTTTTGACCAGGATTTGTGAATCAAAAGATCCTAGCTTCTTCAGCCATGAGGGGGTTGGAAATCAGAAAGGAATCTTAAAGGGACCTCAACCCCCATCAACCTCGTGATTAATAAACCTGAGTTTTCTACTTAGGCCACATACTTCCTGACTTCTCTACTGTACACAATCTTGTTCAATGTCTTCTACTTGTGAATATCCTTTCCTCACTGGATTTTCATGACAGTTTTCCTCCTTATTCTGATTGTACAAATCACACTTCTTAACTATAGATATTCTCCAGTGCTTTGTCTTGGGATGTTTTCTCTTCTCTTTCCATGCTATCTGTCTTGGTGACTTCTTGAACTTCCATAGAGATAATTATCATTATCTATGACAATTTATATATATAGTCTGAATCTCTTTCCATAACTTGAGTTCCATATTACACATTGCATAGTAGACAATGCAAACTGGATACCTCAGAGACATTTCAACCTCCACATGAACAAAATAGGTATATCTTTCCCTCAAACCCACCCTTCTTCTTTCTAACTTTCTTATTCACATAAAAGATGACATCATCTTTATGATTTCTCAGTTTTATTTCTTTAGTATTGTGCTTGACTTTTCACTCTTCTCCTCACACATCTGATGAATTACTAAATCATACCATTTCTTTATAACATGTGTAACCTTTAATGCTTTTTCTTTACTCACACTACTACCATTTTAGTCCAGACATTCCCTAACCTCTTATCTAGATTATCACAATAGTCCCTTAATTGGTCTCATCTCATCTCTTCCTCACTCCAATATATCCTTAACATAGCTGCCAGAATGACTTTCCCTAAGCACAGATCTGGTAAGAATATTTCTCTATCCTCCAATTCATCTTTCCTGCTTTGTTATATATGACTCATATTTCAACCGGAAAGGCCTCCTCTCCATTCCTCACATGCAATATGTCATCTCTCATCTCTTCCTTAACACTGGGCATCTCCTATGCTTAAACATCACTCACTCTTCACATCTTCCTCATGGAGTCTTCTTCATTGAGATGTAGTTCAATACCTTCTGCCCAAAGTTTTTCTTTCATTTTTTCACTTCTATTGCATATATTTATTCAGTATATACTTCTAGATATATGCATTGTCTCCCTCGATGGAACTTTTTTATACTCTTTGGGAATATGAATAGTTTGCTTTTTAATCTGAATCCTTAGCTCAGTACAGTACCTGGTACATTGTAGGTGCTTCATAAATGTTTATCTGTTGATTGACCAACAGCTTTATCATAGCTTTATCAGTTTGTTGGGGATGAGCCTGAGGGAAATGGATGGATAAATTATATTCTCTCGTTCCTCATTTTAACCTTCCTCAAATATATTTGATAGATTCTATACTAAATAGAGACTTCTGTAAACTCTAAACTTGAGACAGCTTTGGAAATTTTATCTATATAATTGAATTTTTGGAAGCTTTTCAGCCATTGACCTATTAGATTTGACTCTTTTTTTGTATCTTCCTAAAATTTCCTTCTAACTAATGGTTTTGAGTAGTGGACACTTCTTATTTTGTGAAAGTTACTTTGACCCAATGTCATAGAAACTGTGCCATTGTAACAGCAACTGTGTAGCTGTAACAACAGCTACAAAAGGGAATTTTTTGCATATAAAGTGTATGGCACAAACCAGATCTGATATAAGCAGCCGAAATACTGCCCTCAATCATGAAAAGAAAGGGGAAATGGTGTTGGAATCTTGGGTCACCAACCATTGCTAGAAATAGTGGGAAGGTACCAGATCAGAGAAAAAGTTGGGTTCAACCTATCCTATGATCTCCCAAAGTCCTATTTTACCCAATAATTTTTATTAGGTAAATGTTAAATTATTGTTTCCGACTATGGAAGGACTACTTTCTAAATCATAGATAGTGCTGGGGCTATGAAGCTCTAGTTTCATTCTAGTAATAGATTTACTTAATAGCAATGCTTTCTATGTGTGAATGTGTTTGACTTTTCAATGGGTGTTTATATAAAGATCACATTTGATCTTATGAGACAGAATACCTTTAAAGACATATTTAAAGATTAGTAATTGCAGACATAGAAATTTTCTTGCCTAAGATCTCATAGATAGTTAATGACATTACTGAAGATTCAGAAGATCTGGATTTGATTACTAACTCACTTATTTGTGTGACCATAGATAAATAATTTAAATTTCTCAGCTATAAAATAGGAATTTAATATTTGCAACCTCATAGTGTCATTACAAAGAAAACAAGTCATAAATTAGAAAACAGTATGTAAATGTGAATTATTATTATTAATATTATTATTCTAAAATCATCTTTCTTCTCTTATTCATATGAGTTCACACAGAAACAGAATTGGGACAAGTCATTATCCTGCTATTTCAAAGGTAAATAAAAATAGCTGTTTTCATAGTTAAATAAAAGTATTAGGATTTGTAGATATTTTCTATGAGCTCCCTGAAAGCATCCTCATTCTATCTCTAGTAGCAGGACAATAGTGATTATAATTACCTCATCCTATTTCCACATGATTTTGATTTCCTCAGCTAAGTCTCTAAATTTTGAAAACTTTTTGTTCTATGCAGGTGGGAGATTATGAGTATTTGCTAGTGTTATTGGTAATACTATTATTAGCATTATCTCATTCTTATCTTTTTATGGGGTTTAGATAGTCCTGGGGCAAGTTGTC
This sequence comes from Sminthopsis crassicaudata, assembly GCF_048593235.1. Lineage (NCBI taxonomy): Eukaryota > Metazoa > Chordata > Mammalia > Dasyuromorphia > Dasyuridae > Sminthopsis > Sminthopsis crassicaudata. Next base: position 344,849,210 of record NC_133617.1, on the reverse strand, counting down.
ATTTTGCTATTATTCTTTAAGATCTAATGCTTTACAGTATTTGCCCAGATGAATTAAATAACTTTTTTGTAGTTGAATAAACATATTATATTCACTGAAAACTTCCTCTGTATAATTCCAGTAGGAGGACAATAGAGGTACTATGAAACAGAATTGTTATCTCCTCTATGCTATCTATTAAAAATGTTGTTCTTAAATTTTCAGAGCACTATATTTTGTTCAGGCGAAATAGATAGTAGTTTGGTTTATGATAATAGTCCAGGCCCAAGACAGTTGTTGGTTAAGTTCTCCAGAATACTTTGAGGTCTATATCTGTAATATGAGGAATTACCATCTAATTCTAATGATTAATCCTAACCACCAGGAGGCATTTGATAGTCTATTGTCATCATTACTGATATTTATATTGATGAGGAGAAGAAGGAAGAAGAGGGGGGTGATAACGTAGATTTTCTGAATTCTGATACATTTTCTACCCATTATATAACTAATGTATTTAAAGAATTTATTAGCTGCCTTAGCTAGATATTGAAGATCTCAAGTTAATACTATTTAAGCAAAAACTATGTAGTCAGAAAATCTCAGCTCCTCCTGAGTGCTACAAAGTAGAAGAAAGAACAACTTTTATCCTTTGTCCACTTTTGCTAAACAAACTCAAAATCCCAAATCTATCATCTCCCACAAATCTCATGTGGAGAAATGGAATCTTCAAACTCATCACCATGTATAGACTTTTCCTTTCTTTATTGTATCATATCATTTAAGTGAATGTTTAGAGATATTAAGGGCATTTAACTAAGCTGAGTAATAGTCGCATCTCCAAATAAATTTGCTTCTCTAAAACTGACATGACTCTAAGATATTCTTTTTACAAAACAGTAAATGAAATTTTTATGAAAAAAAAACTCATAACAATAACTAGTGTAGAGACCAAAAGTAGAGAGAGGGCTTGGGATTGGAATTTGGGATTGGATAATTTCATTCCTTTTAAGTCAATCAGCTTCAAATATGTATGTATACATGTTGTCGTTATTTGTCCTTCTTTCTCAAAGGGGACTGTGAATCAGGGAGGTGATGCCATGACATGAAAGTATATTGTATTTAAGTGAGGGAGAGCTGGGCAAAGTCACCTGCCTCACTTTCCCCTCCAGAACCATCTGGGTCCAGTGGCAAGATATAGATCAAGACTATTAGAGGTAGCCATGGATGAAATAGAAAACTTTGGCCTTTTTAAATTAAGGTCTTCAACAGGTCCCAATTTGACTGAGGCCACACCCATTCAGTGATTAAGACTAGGTAGCAATTAAAGCAAAGAATCTCCTCTTTCTACCTAGTCCAAAAACAATGCAAATGACTGTGCATATATTTGTATGGAGAGATCTAGTTCTAGATATAGACATCAGTATATATGTGTATATCTCTGTGTATGTGTGTGTGTGTGTGTGTGGCGAGAATTATACCTTCACATGCATAAATGTAAGTATATCTATAAATCTCTACATATGTATGTATATCTATAAATATGCTGTGATATAAAGTGATGATCTTTTCCTCATCTAAAGAGAATGAACAAAAAAATTGTTTCTAGATCAGATATTCTGCTACCTATATAGATTTCAAAAGAAAAATATAAATTTACATTTAAGAACATTGAAAGGTCTCTTATTAATTTTATCTCCATGCTATATGTTCAGTTTAGTGGCAATGTTTCCACTGAGGCAAATGATATTCTTTTTGAACTTTCACAGAAGTTGTAAAGATGTTAGAATTTTTAACATAACTTATCCTAGCAGAATGGAGTATAATGTGGTAATTTAAAGCCAATTCTGCTCAAAGAGACTTTATAAAACTATGCTGGTTTAAAAAAGAAAGAAAGAACATCTCTGTTCTCAGCGCCCTGAGAATCTCTGCACGATATTTGCATTTGAGAGTTTTTAACCTGTTTTTTTATAGAATATCAATATTTAATTCTGATTCTGAGATATTCTTTCCATCCCACACTCACCTCATCTATTTCCTGTCCCTAGCATAAGACAAAGCAAACCAAAAATTTTGCTATCAAGAAAACAAATGTTATTACCAGGATGAACATTGGATTTGAGCCAATTGTTTTTTTGGGTGGTTTTTACTATTTATTTATTTTTACAAAAAATTTATGCATAGGTAATTTTTCAGCATTGACAATTATAAAACCTTTTGTTCCAACTTTTCCCCTCCTTTCCCCCACCCCTTCCCCCAGATGGCAGGTTGACCAATACATGTTAAATATGTTAAAGTATAAGTTAAATACAATATATGTATACATGTCCAAACAATTATTTTGCTGTACAAAAAGAATAGGACTTTGAAACAGTGTACAATTGGCCTGTGAAGGAAATCAAAAATGTAGGTGGACAAAAATAGAGGAATTGGGAATTCCATGTAATGGTTCATAGTCAACTCCCAGAGTTCTTTCGCTGGGCGTAGCTGGTTCAGTTCATTACTGCTCTGTGGAACTGATTTGGTTCATCTCATTGTTGAAGAGGGTCATGTCCATCAGAATTGATCATCATACAGTATTGTTGTTGAAGTATATAATGATCTCCTGGTCCTGCTCATTTCACTCAGCATCAGCTCATGTAAGTCTCTCCAGGCCTTTCTGAAATCATCCTGCTGGTCATTTCTTATAGAACAATAATATTCCATTATATTCATATACCACAATTTATTCAGCCATTCTCCAGTTGATGAGCAGCCATTCAGTTTCCAGTTTCTGCCCACTACAAAGAGGGCTGCCACAAACATTCTTGCACATACAGGACCCTTTCCCCTCTTTAGTATTTCGTTGGGATATAAGCCCAATAGCAGCAATGCTGGGTCAAAGGGTATGCACAGTTTGATAACTTTTTGAGCACAGTTCCAAATTGCTCTCCAGAATGGCTGGATGTATTCACAATTCCACCAACAATGTATCAGTGTCCCAATTTTCCCACATCCCCTCCAACATTCTGCATTATCTTTCCCTGTCATTCTAGCAAATCTGACAGGTGTGTAGTAGTATCTCGGAGTTGACTTAATTTGCATTTCTCTGATTAATAATGACTTGGAGCATCTTTTCACATGGCTAGAAATAGTTTCAGTTTCTTCATCTGAGAATTGTCCATTCATATCCTTTGACCATTTATCAATGGGAAAATGAGCCATTATTTTTACATTAGGATAAAATTCTCTTTGAAAAAAAAAAAGCTTTCCCATCACTTTGATACTACTGGTTTGAAAAGATTCATAAGAAGAGTACTTCCAACTAATATTTCTATAAAGTCATGCTATATTCATTGCCATTAGAATTTCATTATTAACTAAAATCTCATGAATTTTCAAACAACTAAAATCTGTAGAAATTGTATCTTCTATAAATATAACTGGATAGCTGTCTTTAATTATGTAGTCCAAATTAGAAAGTATACTTGCCATACACCTTAAACAGAAAATAAATTTCTTTTAAATAGTCTAAAACTTTTAAATGAGAACATATGGCATTGGATAGTGATGACTTCAGTCTATGCAGGTAGATAGATACTCTGCTATTTTGAAATATGCTAGAAATATTAAATGCTAGATATATTAGAGAGTGTTAAATAGAATAAAGTCAAAATTTTAGGAAATTTCACTTTGGAACAAAAAGTTATAGATCCCAAAACACAGGCTTGTTGATGCTTATGCCACTAGAATACAAAAAACAAGATGATCCACAAGACCAAAACAAAATGGAAAATTTGGGTCAATTCAATTTTGAAATCTGCTACTCAAGAGGAAAGCAGATGCAAATATAGAGAATATATAAAAATTGCATGGCAAAGAGTAATAAAAATAACTTTAAGTGGATGAAAGATAAAGTTTCTAAGTAAAAAGATAAAGTGAAATTATTAAATTAGAGAAAATAAATCAAACATGATAAAAACTACTGCCTTCATGGTAATGTAAGGCTGTATGAGGGGAAGATTCTGGAAATATGGCAGACTAGGTTGGTAACTTTCAAGCTTTCCAGATTTCCCCCACAAATAGAACAAATTTTTGCCTCAGAGTGAACATAGACTGGTAAAAACTCAAGAAGACGTGGAGCAGACCAGGGGTCCTCCTGGTACAACCCAAGAACATCTGAAGAAAGACCATGTGAAGTGCAAACATCTCCAAGATAGCTCCACAAAAAAAAAAAAAAAAAAACACAAAACAGCAATTCAGGAACCCCTAGAGCTAGCTGGGTGTTACTGGCGCCTCAGCAGGAACCCCAAAACTTTCAACTCCTGGACAATTTGAGAAGACCAGATCTGAGTCAGAAGACTGAGGGAACCTTGGCTGATTAGGAAGGCCAGGTCCAACTGTGTTGCTGAGACACGGCCCCTGGGCAAGAAGAAACAAACACCTGGTGAATGCAGATGGACTCTGCTAGCTGTGGGCACTTGCAGGATGATGGAGCTTTTAGTTTTGGATTCCAGAGTGGAAAGTTGAAATAAAGCTAGAGGCACCATTCCCTATCTCACGATTAAAAATGTTTTCACTAATACCTTTAAAAAAAAATAATAACACGATAAGAAAGATCCCAAACATAGAAATTTGCTATTAGGAACAGAAAAGACTGAGCTTCATCTTCAGAGGAGGATAATGAAGTACAAAAAACAAACAAACAAACAAAAAAATTTTCTGTTCCAAAGAGTAATATGAAATGGCTCCCTGCCCAGAGGGAATTTGTAGAAAAACTCCAAAAAGAATTTAAAAATCAAATGAGAGGGCAGCTAGGTGGTGCACTGGATAGAGCACCAGCCCTGAAGTCTGGAAGACCTGAGTTCAAATGTGAGCTCAGACACTTAACACTTCCTAGCTGTGTGACCCTGGACAAGTCATTTAAACCCAATTGTCTCACAGAAAAAAAAAAAAATCAAATCAGAGACATGGAGGAAAAAACTACAAAAATAAATAAATAAAAACCATTCAAGAAAAACAAGATTACAAAAAGAAAATGTTAACCAAAGGGAATACAGAGTTTCAAAGATGAAAATAATTCTTGTGAAAATTAGAATTGGGCAAGGGAAAATGAAGCTATGAGAGACCAAGAAATAACAAAACAGATTATAAAGAATGAAAAAATAAAACAGAAATGTGAAACATCTTATTAAAAAAAAACTACAGGTATGAAGAACAGATCAAGAAGAGAAAATATAAGAATATTTGGACTGCCTGAAAGTTGTGACAAAAAGAGGAAGGAAGGAAGGAAGGAAGGAAGGAAGGAAGGGAGGGAGGGAGGGAGGGAGGGAGGGAGGAAGGAAGGAAGGAAGGAAGGAAGGAAGGAAGGAAGGAAGGAAGGAAAGAAAGGAAATCTGTATGAGCATGGGATAGATCACATGACAAATAGGACTTTAGGTAGGTTTGTATGGAATCCAGTAACTCTTGGTTGTCAGAGGAAGAAAGCATTGGAATAACCCTCTTAGAAGTCTCTGTTGATAAACTTTAAGAAGATCATAAAAGGCTCTTGTAGATAGCTGATGTTTATTTAGTGTATGGCAAGATATATGACTCAAGGATTCTTTTGGTTAATTCATTCCATGAAAAAATATTTAATAATTTAATACTCTAATAGGTCTGAGATTTTATTGACTTATAAAAGGAAATTTTTCAGTTGGAACTTAAAGGAAACCAGGTACATCAATAATGAGAACAGAGAAGAAAGAGCACTCTAGGTGTGGTTGACAGGAAAAGGACACTTTTCCTTTTCCTTTGAGTAGTCTGGCTGCATCCCATAAATTTTGGTATGTCCTCTCATTGTCATTATCTTTAATGAAATTAAGAATTAGTTTTACAAATTGTCTTTTACACATTTATTCTTTAGGATTAGTTTATTTAGCTTCCAATTAATTTTTAATTTATGCTTCCATGGCCCTTTCATGAATGTAATTTTATTGCATTATAATCTGAAAGGGATGCATTCAGTATTTCTGCCTTTTGTATTTGTTTATGAGGTCTTTATGCATTAACACATAATCAATTTTTGTGAAGGTACCATGTTCAACTAAGCAAAAAGTATATTCCTTTTTATTCCCATTCAATTTTAAGGATCTATCTCCCCACCAACAATTATCTTTTTATCTCATTATCTTTTTATTATTTATTTTTGGCTTATCTAACCTTGAGAGAAGAAAGTTGAGGTGCCTTACTAGTAGAGTTTTACTATCTATTTTCTCCTCAACTCATTTAACTTTTTCTTTAAGAATTTTGATGCCATGTTGCTTGGTACATATATATTTGTTATTAATATTATTTCATTGTCTAAAGAGCCTTTTGGGAAGATGCTGTTTCCTACCTTACCTATTTTAAAGAGATCTATTTTTGCTTTCTTTTTTTTTTTTCAAGAATATGATTGCTACCCATTTTTATTTTTACTTCAACTGAATCATGTTTTTTTTTTTGTTTGTTTGTTTGTTTTTGTTTTCAATCCTTGATTTTAATTTTGTATGTATGTGTCTCTGTTCCAAATGTATTTCTTGTAAATTACATCTTATTGGATTCTGGTTTCTAATTCATTCTTCTCCCTACTTTTGTTTTATGGTTGAATTCATCCTATTCACATTCATAGATATATTTATTAAATTTTTACATTTTTCCTTCATCCAATTCTATTCTATTTATTCTTCTCTCTGTATGTCTCTGTCTTTCTCTGTCTCTGTGGTTCTGTCTCTCTCTTTCTCTATGTCTCTATGTCTCTATACCTCTGTCTCTCTGTCTCTTTGTGTGTATCTCTCTTTCCTTATCCCTCCTCAAAAATCTGGTTTTTTTTGTTGTTTTTTTGTTTGTTTTTAACATTGCCTCTCTTAATCCTTCTTACTTTCTATCATCCCCATTTTATCTTATTATCTTCCTTCCTACTTTCCTTGGGAAAGATATATTTTTAATTGATGTGGTGCTGGTGGTGGTGGTGGTGATGGTGGTGGTGTGTGTGTGTGTATTTCCCCCTTTGAATGAATTCAAATGAGAATGACATTCAAGTGTTGCCCAACACCTCTCCCCATTTTCTCTTCCATTGTGAAAGTTTTTCCCTGGGTACTTGTAATATTCTCTCTAAAATGTAATGTTCTCTTGTTAGATTTTCTTGGGGTCTCTGGAGGCAGCCATCATTTCAGTTCAGTAATCACCACAAGTGCAGCCAGGTGTTAAAGTCCAAATCTTTTATTGTCTTTTTCCAAGTCTTGTCTCCTTTCCTGAGGCCAGTTAGCTTTCTTAGAGGCCTATCTCTCTCCTTGGTTCCAAGAGCTTGAGCTTCTGCTTCCTTCTCTGCCCTCTGAATCTCTCCGAATCCAAAGGTATGTGCTTCAGCCTCCAGCCACCACAAAGGCTGACGATGGAATGAATCTGTCTCAAGCCTCCTAGAGCTTCTAGTGCGCATGTTTTTCTGGCCCCTGAGAGCTTCTTCTTATATGCCCCACCCTGAGTACAAAGCAACCATTATATCACTAGGAATTTGTTGTAGGATTAAATCAATTCCAAACTAGATTTAACCATTGTCTCCTCAACTCCACTTAGTACCTTGTTTCAAGTTTTAACCCATAACATCTCCTTGTAGGATTGAGTCACTCATACTAAACCATGCTAAAGTGGATAACTATTGTCTCTATCAATTCCACTGACTTAGCACCTTGCAAGAATCCTTTGTTTCAAGTTCAGAGTTCTGGCCCAAAACAGGTACTAATTTTATGAAATAATTCCCCCCCCCCCATTATTCATCTTCCTTTCTCTTCTCAGTGCAAGCATCTTTCTCACCCATCTACTTTTTAAAGATCATTCCTACATAATCAATGCATTTTCCCACTTTCTGTCTGTATAGGGCCCCTCTATCTGTCCCAAAAATGATAAAGTTCTTAGAAGTTACATGTATCATCTTACCATACAGGAATGTAAACAGTTTATTCATATTGAGTCTCTTAAGATTTCTCTTTCATGTCTACCTTTTTATGCTCCTTTTAAAGCTTGTGTTTAAAAATAAAATCTTTTATTCAGCTATGATATTTTCTTCAGAAATATTTTAAATTCCTCTATTTCATTAAATATTTATTTTCCCTCTGGAGGATGAGACTCAAGTTTTCTGGGCAGAATATTGCTAATTGTAATCCTTGTTATTTTGCCTTTTGGAATATCCTATCCCAAGCCCTCAGCTCTTTAACATAGTAGCTACTAAATTTTGTGTGAGCATGACTATGATTCCATGATATCTGAATAATTTCTTTCTTTCTGGCTGCTTGAAGTATTTTCTCTATGGTCTGGGAGCTTTAGAATTTGGCTATAGTATTCCTGACAGCTTGCAATTTGGGATTCCTCTAAGGAGATACCTAGTGGATTCTTTTATATTTTACCCTCAGGTTCTAGTTTATTAAGCCAAATAATTTATTTATAATTTCTTAAAATGTGTATCTAAGCTTTCTTTAAATAGAACCTTCAGAAAGTTGAATAATCTAATATCATCTTATTAATCTATTTTCTGGGTCAGTGATTTCTCCAGTGAGATATTTAGCATTTTCTTCTATTTTTCCATACTTTTGACTCCATGTTATTGTTTCTTGATTTCTCATGGAGTCATTAGTTTCCACTTGACCAATTTTAATTTCTAAGTAATTATTTTCTCCAGAGAAGAATTTCCTCCCCCCCCACACACATTTTAACAATTCTGCTTCTTAAGGAGTTATTTTCATTAGTGAAGTTTTGTACCACTTTTACCATGTAGATGTATATATTGTAGGAGATGCTTGAACAGGAGTCAGTAAGAACTGAGTTTAAATGACCTCAGAAACTGACTAGCTATGAGATCTGGGGCAAGTTACTTATCCCCTTTTGACTCAGTTTTTCATCTGACTCATGTTTTTCATCATGTCCATAAAAAAGGACATGGCAAATCACTCTAATATCTTTGCCAAGAAAACCTCAAATGTAGTCATGAAGAGTTGAACACAACTGAACAAAAACAATAACCATTTGGTTGATTCTTCTTTTAATGTGTTATTTTCTTAATGTTTCCTGTCTCTTTTTACTAAGCTATTCTTTGTTATTGTTATTTTCTCAATTTTCTTTCATCATTCTCATTTCTTTATCTATAGTTAGTTGTTGTTGTTTTTTAACAATATAATTAAATCATTCTGATACTGTAGTGCTAATGGATATTCTCCTCCTTCCCACAACAATATAAGGTTATGATTGCTTAAGCAATTCCCCCATTCTATCTTAAAATCACACAGAACTATGCCACGACCCATCTCCAGGAAATAATCTCTGAATTAACTCAGTTTTTATAGCCTACTAATCTTTTTAATCTATATACTTTATGTATATATGTGTATGTATATATGTAGTATGTATGTGTGTATGCCCATTTATCCCATCAGCTTCCAAAAGAACCTGAAGAATAGAAAAATATCAATTGTAAAGGAATGAGACAGGGACAAAACTGGAAGAGTATTAGATTAAGCAATTGTCAGTCTATTGAATGGCTCCTAAAGCATTTTTTGATTGACCCTCTGCCCCTCTCTTCTTTTTTTTTCCTTTTTATTCATTCTTCCCATATCTTTTCTTATATTCCCTTCCTCTTTTTCCTCTCTCCTTTTCTATGTCTTAAATCTACTAATGTATACCAATACAAAAAGAATAAATTAATCTAGAATCTTTACTGGCATATCTCTCAGAGCAATAATATAATTTGAGAATTTTTCTTCAGGATTACTTAATATTATTATGTTTCATGTGCTTCCAAATTTCCAAGCTTCTTCCTTGCAACCACTATAATAAATCTGTATATATTTGTATATGAATATGCATATCAAGGGAGGGAATGAAGTTCTCCGATTAGTTTCATTCACAGAAACCTGACAGGATAATAAAAGAGAAGACTTACAGAACTGTAGCTGTGTTATATGAGAGGGCTGCCACATGGCAAATGAATCCTAATATTGACTGGCATAGACTAATAAACATCACTGCAGAAATAATGCCAACAAAATAAATAAGATTGGGCCAAAGCCAAGAGACTTTGAGAAAGGAATACTTTAGTAATTATGAACTTCTCTATAAATATAATGGACAAGGTAGAAAAGCAATTTCCAATTTGTGATATTGCTAAGATTTATACATAGAACCACAGGCAATAAATCCATGAAAATTATTTGATCTATGAGGCTTCTCTCACAATATGGTGTTAGGTTGTGGTTCAAGTATTATTTAAAATATTATAAAAATAGATCATATAGAATTTTACAAAAATCATACAACAGATAAAACATAGCAGAGATCTACCTATGTTCTACATATGTGACATATGCTTTAAAAATCTGATATTTGGACACAGAACAACAGACATTACAATTTATGTTCATATTCTCAATGCATTCCAAATAATAGAATGGAGTAATCAATAGTCCCTTGGGGACTCAGCTCCCACCACTCTCTACTGCATGTCAAAACATAGTTTCCACCCATAGCAATTTGCTTCTCAAACTGACTGAGCAGTGAAGGCACCATTCCATCAAATACACCTTCAAATTCAGGGAAATTTCAAAACATTTGAGACCAATGAAATGGTCTCAGAAATCTGGGTCATATTTAGAGCTCATACCCAAAGCTTAAAACTATTCTGTCAAGTCTTCCTATGCTAAAAGAGTCTAAAGAATAGGCAATTTGTAAGCATGCAGTCTCAGAAAAATGCAAGGATCACCCCCATCCCCACCCTCACATTTTTAAACCTAACAAACAAAATATAAGAACAATTCAGGATCTAGATATAAGTGTGTGTTAAGGCAACCATGTACCAATGCATTGTTGCTGGATAATAAAAGTGAAATATCTAAATGGGTTAGAGTTATCCACAGTGAAATTGCTTTTTATGACTCCATCAAAGGCAAAGGTTCAACCATTTGGGGTCAATGACCTTCACAGTATTTCAGTGCTGCCTATGAATATAGTTCTAAATAATATATGCATAAATGCATAAAATATATGTAATAATATATGCAATAAATGCATAAATAAATGAATAATTATAGAAATAGAGGAGAAAAAGAAAATTAAATAGATTCAAAAAAGAAATCAATGATATTGGGGAAAAGATGATTTTTATTCCATTCAAAACTGCTAAAAAAAAAAAAAAAAAGAACCATAGATACCTTAGATCCATAGATTTTAAGATGAGAACCCCTAATCTAGGACTATGTTCTAATTTTACTACCAGGTGAAAGATGCATAAGATTATCTTTAAGAGATTAAAGAGGGAAATGAATGCTGTTATATAATAGATCCTATAGATGCTCACAACTCTATGATGTAGACTATATTTACCTTGTATACAAATGTTGAGAATCACAATTATAGAATCATACAATTATAGTATCTAAGAACTGGAAAGTATCTCAAAGGCTATATTTTTAATTCAATTTGAACAAAATTCAACATTCCACACAGAGAGCTGTTGAGACTTTGGCTGAGGACCTTTAATAAATGAGAATTCACTATGTCCTGAAGAATCCCATTCCACTTTTAGAAATTTCTCATCTTTAGGAAGCCTCTCCTTTCATCACGCTTAAATCTTGATATGTTGATCTTCAAATATTGGAACACAGTTATTATCTCCACAGCCCACATGTCTTTTCTTTTCCAGATCCATTTTCCCCAGGGCACTTTTCACATGGCATGATCTTAAAGTCCCTTAATCATCCTGGTCACTCTCCTTTACATATTCTTTAGCTTATAAACATCCTTCCTAAAATGTGGCATAAAAACTTAAAAAACAATATTCTAGACATATTCTAATTAGGAAAAGTATTGTGTGAATCTTACCTCCCTACTCTTGGACACTGTACCACTCATAATCCCTCTAGGATCACATGAGGTTTTATTGTTTTGTTTTGGTTTTGGTTTTGGCTGACATTTCATGATGGTGACACAAGTTAAGCTTGTGGCCCACTAAATCTCCAAATTCTTTTCATATGAATTGCTGTCTAAGCAAATCTCTCTCATCTTTTGGTTGAGGAACTGATTATTTGAAAACAAGATTAATACATAATATTTATCGCTAATAAATTTTTCCTTTTTCTTTTCATTTCAACATTTTATCTTTTGAGGTTTGAGTCTTTTATTTTTACTAGCAAAGAGTGAGCCTGACTGTCATCATACCTCAAGTTTTCAAGTTGTATCCTTTATGCTCTTCTAATCTTCTTCTATGAATAAAACTAATCAAAAATTTTATTTGTGTCTATGGTATACATAGTATTAGGTTGCTATGTGCAGCTTTTTGATGTATTTTCAGTGAGGAGCACTGTAATTTTAAAATAATGCTAAAAAAAAAAAAAAACCCTTAAAAGTCATATAGAACAAACCCAGCCTGAAGCAATATGCTCAACAAGTTGCATCTCTAAAATGGTATACTTCTAAGTGGACATTCAGCTTCTGTTTGAATAACTCTACTGTCTAGCAAATCCACTAGCTAAAGGCATTTATTCTAGTTTCAGACAGTTCAGAACTTCTCCCTCCTTCATTATTCTTACAAATTCCCCTAAGTCTGAGAATACAGGTTTCAAAACACATACGCAAATACCATTTAGCCTAGTAGGCTTCTCACCGTTGTAAACTGTCAGCTTTGCCAGCTTGTTTTATTCATTCACTTATGTACACTCTGGAAGTGGATGGGTACTAAATTGTGGTGAAAATGCTTTATCTCTCTGTCTAAAAGTCTAAAATGTTGTTTTATAATGCCATGGTCATCAAAAAAGGATTAATGAGTAAATTAAGGCATTGTTTGTTAAGAACATATTGATCAGAGGAAAAGGAAAAAAACTTGAAAGAACTTCGTTGGTAGAAATCTAAACAGGCAAATATAGAAACTTCTTTTGATTGAGGAAAAAAATAAATAAATAAGCTATACACATATTGACAACATCTCTGTGTATCTCTCTCTCTCTCTCTCTCTCTCTCTCTCTCTCTCTCTCTCTCTCTCTCTCTCTCTCTCTCTCTCTCCCCCCCAGCAAAATACCAAATGCAAATAGTACAAAAGAAATATATCTTATAAAAGGGGAAACAGAGAAAGTGAGTTAACATCAAACCTTTGAAAAGTTTGTGAGCAGGAAAGTAGATTTCATTCACCAGAAGAATTAAAGACTCTAGTTTCCAAAGTCTGGAAACCAGAAGAGGTTGTTTTTTACACTTGCCAAAGCAGCTTAAGTTCTGGAATTATGAATATACATCAAGAAAGATTTCCAACTCTCAGACATTTAGGATCTACATTCAGAATAAATACAATTAAGTGATGTAGTCTACTCAGTTCTAAATAAAACTATCCTTTCTGGAATATCCTCTGAGCTCCATGACTACCTCTTGGGACCTTATCCATTCTTTTAAGACAACTAAAATATAATGAATCCTTCTTTATTCATCCCAAACAAAACCAATCTCTCTCTACTCTGTGTAGTCCTAAAATTTTCTTTATGTCTAAAATGCATTTACAAAGCACAGTATTTTTCTTTATTCATTTTTTGAAAGCCTCCAATGTACAAAACACTGTTCTAGCTGTCATCATAGTGAAATAGAATGGAAGTTCCTTGAAGGCCAAGACTTTGTCACTTTAATATTTTTATCCCCAGAGTCTAACAGAATATCTGGCACATCTAACTCAAAGTAGACATTTAAATGCTTATTGATTAACGAGTTAATTATTGAAAACAACAGGAATACTAATGGTAAAATACAACTCCTTCAGAAATTTTAGGAGTTGATACAACATGTAGAAAAAGAACTATAATATAGAATTAATTTACTTATTTTTGTTCCTCTTAAGTTCTCTGAAGACAGAGATCTCAACTTACTAATCTTTGTATCCCTTATGGTTTTAGTATTCAACCAAAAAAATTATACATTTATTACAGGTTGAATGAATGTTAAATTGAACTGTGAATGACAACAGAGATTGATAAATTACTCAATTGTATCTATTTAGTTTCCTCCTCTTAATTCTAGCCCTTATGAGTATGCTTTGAAATATTTCTTTAAATGTTGCTATGCTTAGCTGTTTTATACTTAGAATTTTCTTTTTTTATGTAATAATGTCCAATAATAATCAGACTTTTAAAGTATGCTAAATTATCACTTAGTAACAGATACCTGGATAAAATGAGTCAAATGAAAAAAAAAAGTATTTTAAGAGAAAATTTTAAAAACAACAATAATACAAGTCTCAATTGCTGTGCTTTTGCAAGCTCAGCTTCTAACAACATCTCAAGGGGGGGGGGAACTCTCTCTAGTCTCAACTCACTTCAAAAATATTTTTTCATGTAGGCATGACTTCAACCAAAAGTAAAATACATTTTATAATGGACATCTGGAGAGAATGCAACATATAAGGCACAGACAAACACAGAAAAAATCCTTTTCAAAACAATATAAGGCTCCAAAGATACAAAAGTCTATGGGGTCCTTGTATTACTTTGGGGAAAATTTTTTGCGTATGTTTTTTAATTATCAGAACATCATATAATCAGTGTAGTAGAAGTCAAAGAGCATCAAGTTTGTAATCAGGAGTGCTTGGTCTGGATATCTCTGCTTACACTTAGTATTTATTTTTTTAGACACTTTGCCCAGGGTCCTCCAGCTAGTATGTGCCATAAGTGGGGCTCCATCCTCAGTGTAGTTGCCTCCCATACAAGCTCAGTTTTTTCAGTATCTCAAGCTGCCTCTCAGGCCTGTCATATTTAGCACTCCAATAGATCTATGGTCTTATCCATTCATGAATTCCCTGAATATTAACCTTTTCATATAAACATTAATATATGTTCATTTAATTATGTATAATACTTTTTAAAGTTTTAATGTAATATTCAGAAATAAATATATGAAAATCACAATAATGATTTATGTTACTTTCATATGTAAATATCCTTATATCTGATATAATTTAAATGTAGACACTTTGATAAAAAGACATAATTTAGGACCTCATTTGCTAAATGAAGTATTCATTAGTGTATGACAGTAATAGTGCAGTATTCATCACCAACACTCCTGTTTATAGTTATACAGGAGAAAGTAAATTGATTGTGTATATGTGGGTATTATGGGGGAAGGGAGGTAAAAATGGCTTGGGCATACACCAAGTGTAAGAATTAATCAACAGTAGGCAAGGCATCAGGCAGGAAAGACAATCAGTATAGGAATTAGTCAAGGGCCAGTTGGATATGAATTGGGACATACATCTACTTTAAAATTTAGTTGACAGCAAACAGGATGTAAATTAGAAAATTAGGATCAAGAGTAGTCATAGGTTATGAATAAGGCAGATAAAAGCAGAGACATACAGATAAGTCTCTATTCTATCCCAATGGAAGCAGCTTTAATCCAAAGTGGTACCAGAATCAATATAATCTATGGGCAAAATTGCTATTACAGTGTCTGGAGTCATATTGATAATTTCTATGCTTAGAAATTCCCGCGTGATACTAAGGAAAAATACAGAGAGAGAAAAAATGGTGCTCAGTTTGGGGCTGGTTGGTTTGATACCAATTCACTGGATGGGAAAGGAAGACTCAACTCAGCTGAGATTTAAGATGATAATGGTCAGCAAAAAACATAAGGTTCCAGATTCCAAACTGGGTTTCTCATTTGATTTATTTGTTTAATTTCTTGTCATATTCATTTTTTTAAAAAAACTTTATGAAATTTATTGTAGCTTGGAAGTAAAGGTAATGGATTATTAGAGTGAATAAAAAAAAATGAAGACTCATTCAGATGCAAAGGGGTAAAGTGGAAATCTTTTGTCTCCCCCACCAACAGAATTTCCAAAAACTTTGTTAGCTTTATTTTAAGACTGTTCTAGAATATGGAATGGAAACAAGACAATATAAGAGTCCTTTGTCCTTGGTACTGAGACATTTGATTTACCAAACATTAATAGGAAAACAAAATAGAGGACCTCAGGTCATGATAACTTGAAGATAAACAAACAGAGATATACAAACACACTAGAATCACTACTATGGAAACTCCTTTCCTGGAGTTGGAAATGAACAGGAATAAGACTATATCAATACTTCTAATGGTATTATAATTTGAATCAAGAAAGACAAAGATGGAATATACATAACTGAAGTTTGAATAAATTTCATAAAAGGTAAGGGAAAAAAGGTGTGTTAGGGAAGTGGGTTGTGGCTCATTGAATAAATAGCCCTATATTCAAAAAGAAAACTGGGCTTATGGTCTACATATGCAGCAAATCTATGGAGATATGTAATATAATAAAATATTTAGATGAATCCAAGTATCATCTATTTTATTTGTGACACTGGTGGTCAAGACTGAAGAAAAGGTCTGAGAGCATTAGCTGTCATTAATATATCATATTATTTTGTAATATTGACAAATGTGGGAGGAAATGAAGAATTGAAAGAATCATAATTTTGTATGTTGTTTAAAGAATTTTTTCTCATATTACTTCATTTTTATCACCCACAATCAAAAATATTGCTCTCTCAGATATTTCTTCCATCATAATGAGAAGCTTTTTAAAAATTATTACTGATTCAGTTATGTGTAAATCTTACTCAAATGTAATCATAGTCTCTGGAAGGATCTAGGGATTTAGGATATCCCTAAAATTTGCTAAAAATGATAGGAGATATTTCCATTTGTACATTTTGAAAGTCATTTTATTTAAAGATGGTAAATGGAATCATAAGTAGAATTTAAACCAGTGCATTCAATCTGGCAAATAATAATAACAATAATTTTGTCAGCTCCTTCAAAAACTAGAAGAAAAAGTAGAACAAACAAATATGAAAGACCAATCAAGTTGAAACAGAAACGATGCTTAATTCAGTACAAAATCTATATTACCATCAATTACAATATAATCAAACATAGTTTGGTAAAACCAAAACATAGCAATCTAGTCTATAAGGAAAATCTACTCACATATGTGTACATACACACCTACACTCAAAGAAAACAAATATATATGAATATGTATAACTCTATCATGGATATGTCGACTTAAAATCTCAATGACATTACAGTCAATATACTCACAGGCCCTTTGGCCAAATAAAATGTTTCTTGTGGTTAAAGCAATTTGATATTCTTTAATATTTCTTATTCATATATTTAGTAGATCAGATAGTACTGAATAACTCTGGTGTACAGAACTTGAAAGCATGTATAGTGGGATCACTGAAAAGCCACTAAAAGTAAGGATTCAATGTTCTCTGTTTTGATTATTTCATTTATAACCTACATTCTCCATCCCCTGATATTGTTAGGTGGAAGAGTGAAAAGATCACAGTACTTGGAATTGAATTCAAATTCTTCCTGAGTTGAATTCAAATCCAGCATCAGATACTTAATAGCTGTGTAACCCTGGGCAGCTAGATTAGGAAGTGGATTGATCTTAGAATCAGTAAAACTGATCTTCATGAGTTCAAAATCAGACCTCAGATACTTACTAGCTGTGTAACCTTGAGCAAATCCTCTTTGCCTGAATTCTTCATTTGTAAAGTGAGCTGGAGAAAGAAATGACAAAGCACTCCAATATCTTTGCCAAAAAAAGCCTAAGTGGGGTCACAAAGAGTTGAACACAACTGAAATGGCTGAATAGCAAAAATTCTGATCAAATCAAATCAACTTTTGTCTGCTTTAGTTTCTTCAACTGTTAAATGAAGATATTAATAGCATTGTCCTTTCAAAGTTGTTGTGAAAATCAGATAAGATAATGATAGAATACCATGTTTAGCCCAAATGGCTAAGACATTTTCTCAGTATGATAGAAAAAATAGTGGCACATAATAAATGACTATTCCCCATCCTCCCTTCCTCCTCAAAAAACTACAATTGTAAAAACAATGTGACTTATAGTAGAGGCATTTTTCATACTTTTTACGAGTGACTTACATTTTTCTTCTACATGTGATCTGAATGTTCTTAATAACCCTAATAACCCTAAAAACTAAATCCCAGATCTAATATATAATTTTTATTTTACTAATTAATGGTTAATTTACAAAAATTAGCTATTGTATTCTATATACTGCTTTGGCCTAATAATGATATGCGTTACTATTATGTAGTTTCAAAAGATTTAGTTGATTAATTACTTCTCTTCTGTTGTCTAGATTATTATTATGGTAAAAATCCATAATTAGGAAAATTTCTCCTACAGAGAAATAACTGAGGTAGAAGAATACAAGGGAGATGTGAGGCAGTACAATGGAAATTCATACAACCTATGCAAGCAGTCTAAAAGAAGGATAGTCTATTCCTTGTCTTCAGTGGGATTGGTTGAGAATGGAATAAGGACATCACCATAACAGGATCTAAGGGGGTTATGATCTGATTATTTTTGTACCATATGGGGATTTGAGCCAGTAAATATGAAGTGGATTGGGAAACTCCTCTACCCAAAAAGAACACATGTCTTCTCAGATATTAAAGTACCAGAAGCCTGGTTCTTATATTGAACATATCTACCTCTTTACAACTAATTTCTTTTAATAAAACTTTTCTTTGGCTATTTGATCAAATGCTCTCTGAATCACCTTTCCCAATAATTAGAATTCAGTAGAAATACCAGGGATTTAATTTCATTCTCTATGGATGACACCACTTAGTACATTAATGTATTTAACACTAAGATTTAGCAGAGGAAAAGTACTTTGTAAACAATAAAGCACTATAAACGTGTCAAATATTATAATCATTTTTATTATGATTAACAAACATTTATTTGCTAAACATTGTCTTCCTGATTTATATGAAATATACAAATGAATATTTCAAGTTTACTGTAAATTATTTGGTACAGTATGGAATCTCTGTATTTTTAATTCCATCTTATAATGTTTGTGTTTAAAAAAAACACAATTAAAACTTTTGTAAATATCCCAAACATATCCCTATTTTTTTCCTAGCAAAGCATTTTATTTCAAATTCTTTTCAGGTAAAATATGACCCTTTTTGCTATCTATCACAGGATTTAGATATTAAAAAATATGCTTATAGAATTTATTATAATATTATTAATTACAATTTTAGGTCTAGGACAACTGTTTGCTATTTTTTTTAATATTTGAGAGAAGGCCTCTAGTTGAGTGAACCTCTATATAGAATTATTTCTTTCCCTTTGTCCTCATTTCATTATGCTACAGAATCAATACAACCATTAATTCATATTATCTATGAATTTAGTATAATATATACAACTTTATCTACCATTTCATGAAAACAGAGTTTTTTTTTAATTTTGTTTTGTTTTTACCATTCATACTTTGGGAGAACTTTATTTAATTTTCAATAATATGCCCAGAAACTTATTTTCCCTCTTTTTTATAATTTGAATAATGTAGTAATATATTTGATGTGGGGATATTTTGACAAAATCTTGTGAAATTATTTTTAAATCACAAAAAAAATGTTTTTTGTTCCAGTATTCCTTTCTCCATGTTATAGAAATATATATATATATAAAATTTTTATTTTCATTTCCTTCATCACATGTTCACATATCATACTCCTGTGAATATAGAAATTGTTAATGTTTACAAAGAAAAAAATATAATATTGGCTTAACAATTTGTCCTAAATTTTCATTTGGTCCATTTGATTTGTAATCTTCTTAACCTGTGAAATTAAGGGACTGGACTAGATGATCTCAGAGGCATAAGGGCTGTACTGCATAGAATGCTGGCCCTGGAATCAGGATTATTTGAGTTCAAATCCAGCCTTCAGTACTTTCCAACTGTCTAATCTTGGGCAAGTCCCATAACTGTTGTCTGCCTCAGTTTCCTCAATTAGAAAATGAATGTCATACTTCACAGTGTTGTTGTGAAGATCAAAGGAGATATTATTTGTGAAGTGCTTAGCATGATGCCTTAAAAATAGTAAATGTTTAATAAACTTTAAATCCTCATCCTCTTTCTAAACTACCTCACAATTCAAAATCTTTTATCCTGTGATGTCTGTATTTTCTCTCCACAAAGTAAGAGGAAAAGGATAATTAGTACAAATGAATTAAGCAAAGCAAGGTGAAAGCTGACTTAATGATAACTGCTTAAGCATTTTCTCCTAGAAACCTATTCTTAAGACAGCCAAATTATAAAATAAGAAGGAAAAATTTGTTTGGATACTAGCACATTGCTATTTGTGCTTATAGGTATCACATTTATTTTCCCCAAAGTACTCATTAGCTATGATGAACACCCATGTTTTGTTAGAAGTCAGTGACAAATTTCACTGATATGTTAGAATTAAATAACATTATTTCCAGTTATATAGATGTCATTGTATAGTTTGATCTTTAAATACCATTGATTGGATGAGCCCAAACCATTTCAAATGGCTCTGTCTTGATTTCATTACAAGTTTCTTCTGTTATAAAAGTACAGAGGGAAAATATTTTTCTCTGGATAGTAGATTGCCTCCCAATACATGTTCATATTTGGTTTTTAGCAATCAACACACAATTGTGCTTTCATATTCTTTTCCATGCCAAGATTATTGATGATCTCTCTAGCTGGGAGCTTCTTTTGTAGAATAGAATTATTTATTATTATTTTTCATATTTTCATCTTCTTTTAAAACTATGAAGAAATAAGTCCCCTTTGTTTACAAAAGCATGATAACAAACGTGTGTTCCAGTTTGTGGTCCTGATTTCAAACCATAACATTCTTGTGAGCTGAAACTAACCTGATATGGCTCACACAAATGTCAATTAACTAATTTCACTGTTCATCAAACAATCCTTGGACATTGCCTGCACTGTCTCATGAACAGGGAAATGGTCATATTCTAAACTCAGCTGATTCTCATGGTCATTCTCTGTCGTTGTTGTAGCACGTTTACTTCCTTAATATCCAGAACTTTCTGCAATGCCATGAAATGGAAAGCATGATGAGTGGTTGAGATGATTTAGCATATTCTCCTAGGGTTTTATACTGAAGGACCTATTCTTTTTCACAGTGAATGTTTGTTTCCTTTGCAAATTGAGTGTGATTAATATACTCAACCATTAAGGAAAGTCATATTCTAATTTTCACTTTAATTAAGACTCTGATGACTGATTTCTGACTGTCTCAAATAGGTATAAAAAATGACTCCACGGATTTTTTTCCAAGTTGGCAAATGCTTTGCCAGATTCCACTAATTTGGAAAGTCCTTCCCATAGTAAATTATTCATTGAATATCATTTAATAAAATTCTACTTCTCTAAGATCCTAGTATTCTGAAAGTTTTCCTGTAGCTTTGAAATGTAATTGACTCTGCAGGAGTATACACAGTATTCCTACTTCAGTCCTTTATTCTTTGTACACTCACTTCATTAGAAGCTTAAATGCTTTCATATCTTTGCTCTGAATTTCTATATAGTAAGGATATGCAAATCTAGCCATAAGTCTTACCTGTATTGCTGCTTAGAACAGAGCTTTACTGGAATGTCTCCTGTCAATTCAAAATCAACATATTCAAATCAAATTTCTCATCACCTAATCCCAATAAAAATAAACAGATAGATAGATAGTCAAATTAAAAATAAATAAGCAGATAAATAAATGAATAAATAAGCTTCTTTTCCCATTTTTCTCAAGACCACCAATTTCTGAGTTTTGAAATCTGAGAGTGATCATTTTTTCTACTTTATTTGTTAGCAAACTCTACTAGTTATTTTTAAGAACATCTTTTTAATTTTTTTTCCTTTTTCTCTATTCCCACTGCGACCAATCTTCTTCAGACCCCTTCAAGATGTGTCTTAGTTATACTAATAATTTCATTGCTAACTGATTTTCCTCCTACCTTTATCCTTTTCAATTGATCCTCAAAACTGCTACAAGAATAACTTGAATTTTATCATTTTTTTCTTATTCCCCAAACACCCAAGTCCACCTAAAATTCTAGGACTTTTATTAACTTGCTGTATTCTTTCTATACAACTTTATCTGCTCTCTGCTTCCCAAAAGAATTTCATCAATTATGCCAGTTTCCTTACAATCTAAAAAGGCCTATATATCTCTTTCTATTTCCATACTATTAGTGATGCTAATCCCCAAGGCCTGATAACTTTTAGAGGTTATTGTTATTGGGGCTGCTAGGTGGGGCAATAGATGGAGTCCTGGGTCTAGAGTCAGAGATCTGAGTTAAAATGCAATTTCAGACACTTTTTACCCATGTGACCCTGGGCAAGTCTTTTAACCTCTGACTGCCTCATTTTCTTCATCTTTAAAAGGCAGATATAATAGCACTTATCTACAAGAATTGTAATGAAGATCAAATGAGAAAATAATTGTTAAAGTGCTAAGGCATAGTGACTGGCAAATTGTAAACAATGTATTATTTATTATTATTATTCTATAATGATGACTCTTCACAAATAGAAAGAAATGAGTTAAATTTTAAAATGTATTAAAAACAATAGTATCAACCCAAAAACACTCTGTGGATTTGCTGATTGGTTATTAGTTGTGAAAATAGTTTTCTCATGATATGGATATCTTAGGACATCTTAAGGTAAGCCATGTAGATGGAATCAGTTCCCGTATAGTATAGCCTAAACTGTTAGGCCCTCTATTATCCTGGTCATGTAGTTGATGGAAATTATGCCTTCATGTCTATTTTGCTTTCAGCTACTCATTAGTTGTTGCACTAATACATGCCCACATGCCACCATTTGAAATACAGTATGAGAAATTATCTTCTTCAATTAAAGGTTTTCCTTTGGGCTGTAAAATACCCGAGGCAAAACATTTTTTTTTTTAATTTGCAAAGATGCATGTTAATGATGGTACATACTGCTTCTCAAGCTTTGACTTATATCTTCAAAATATGAAATTGATAATTATGATCACGGTTCAATGTTTTGCATTACTAGCACAACATGTGGTTCATGCCACAGAAATTTGATTTATCTTGTTAAAAATAAGTTATAGGAAAACAAAGTATATGATTAGAATATAAATTCCACATAAGGTTGTACCCCAAAAGAGTCAAATTTAATGAGCCTTAGGAATGTCTACCTTAAACTTAAGAATATTGCTAGGATAGAAATAATGTCTTCTCTTCAAAAAAAAACAAAAACAAAAACAAACAAACAAAAAAAACACTTTATTGATGCTTTTGATTGTCACATTACAGTGATTTTCCAACATGTGACTCTTTTCCAACCCTCCCAAATCCTCCTTTTGTTTTCTCTATAATCAAGAAAAATAACTTGGCAAACCCTGATGCTCATTTTTTGACATTACTTTGCTACCATAAAAGTAATGTTGGGAATATGTTGTAATATTTGGAGCTTTTCTAGCTATGATTTTCTTAGAATAGGATTTCTGTGTGAAAGGATATGAGTATTAGTTTCTTGTCTTCTCTAATTCCAAATTATTTCCCAGAATATTCTGACCAAGTCACAATTGTAGCAGTAGTGTATGTGCCTTGCTTGGAGAAGTACCTGCACTTTAAAGGATGAGGGGTAAACTTCAGAATTGTTTTAAGTTGCATTTATCTTATCATTATTTTTAAAGTAAATGCCATTGGCATAAAAAAAGAGATGAAATCCCTGTCTTCAAGGGACTAATGCTCTGATAGAAGATTTTATTACATTATTACATTATAAGGAAGAAGATAAATGCTATTCAAGTTGTACCAAGAAGTAGTTTTAAGGCTTTGAATTATGCCATCCTAATATTATCTCCCTAAAGGTCCAACACTAGCCCATGAATCTCTAGATTTCATAGTTAATAATATTTCTATAGTATCTGGACCTTTACTCTTTGGTTTTTATGAGTCTGATAGGAAATAAGATACAATTGATTCCCAAGTCATTGCTAGTCTTCATACTTAGCATATTGGGGTGGAGAGTGAGGCTAACTCTAGAAATTAATGAATCCTTTCTAATAAAACTAGATGAAACTTTGGACAAGATGACTTCCTACAATAATGCTCTATTATTCTAAGAAGTGAGACAAGGGGAAGTCATTGAATCCTTTAACCATATCTAATTTCTATGTAGCTTGTTTTAAGGAAAGGCTTCATATGAGAATTTAACTTCGAGATGAAGGCTATAGGAAACAATAGTAAAAGATTTGTTTTTATGCTCTTGTTGTTTGTCTCATCCAGAAGAAATTAAATATTATTTTCTTCTTTTCCTTTTTTTCACTTTCTCCTTTCTTCCCCTTTTCTTTTCCTACCCTTTCTCTCTTGTCTGATCCTGCTTTTTTTCCTCATTTCTTCCTCTCATTTTCTCCAAAATTTGACTTGTAATTTCATGATGGGCTAGTTATTTGTCATGAATCAGGGATCTTCCAAAGTGAGATTCCCATTGTATATCAATACTTCTCAGAATATGTTCCTAGAGTTACTTAGGGGCATAGAGAGATTTATAAAACTTGCCCAGAGTTATACAGTCAATATGTGCCTAAGACTAGACAACTCAGATCTTTCTGACTCTTAACACCAGCTGTGAATAGTGAATAAAATATGCTTTAGAATCCTGTCTCATAAGAGTATTTATGCCATTCCAGGAAACAGAATTGCTTCCATTTGAATTGTCTTAGGAAGATTCTGAAGATCTCCTAGCAGGATAGGATATCAAATATTGAGGTCCTATCTCAAAATAAACTGCCAAGAATTAATACTCTACTACAGAGAATGCAAATCCATTGGACTGGCCACATTGTTTGAATGCCAAATGTACACTTGTCAAAAAAGACAATTTTATGGAAAACTCACACACAGCAAATGCTCACTTGATAGTCAGAAAAAGTGATACAGCACTCTCTCAAGATCTCTCTCTAGAATTTTGGAATTGATTATATGACATGGGAGATACTGACACAGTTCTGCCCAGCATGGAGTGCCCTCATCAAAGAAGATACTATGTTCTATGGGCAAAGCAGAATTGAATTTGCTCATAAGAGATGTGAGATGCACAAAGTTAAAGAAGCCATCTCAAATGTTCATAGGGACAATTTGTGAGCAACTTGTGGCAGAGCATTCCAAGCTCACATTGGCCAGAAACACTGCAACTCAACTCTGACATAGTGATGTTATTTCGGTCCTCTTTGAGAATGAAAGAAAACAATCAACCAACTAATTGATGATGACTATTAATCAAAAAAAAAAAAAAAAAAAGGCAGGCCATGGTGACACAGATATTTTAATATCTGACAAACTTATAATTAATAAGGACTATTGTTTAGCATGATAAAATTCAAAGGAAGTCCATGAAGAAACAAAAAATCAATTAACATAAGAACAAAATATACATATATGTGCATATATATATATATTAATACTTCCTGCACAATTCAGAAAGTGACAAATATTCCTTTAAAATTCTTCAATATTTGGATGAATTTTTTATCTTGTTATCCTGTTGTTCAGACTTCTACCCATCTATGCTTTCTCTTCATTCATGATCTTTGTCCATTTATTTCTATAAATTCTCTAGAGAGAATTACAAAAATTAATCCAAACTTTGTTACCTACTAGCTATGTGACTACAGGTTAGCCACTTCATCTCTTTGGGTCTCAATTTCTTCATCTGTAAAGTAGGCATAACCATATTTACACTATCAAACTCACAGGACTGCTAAGAGGAAAGTGCTTTGTAAATCTTACTGTACTAATATTTTCTTCTGATATTTCATCATGTCATCAAGGGACCCTAATTTCTTGAGGGTTATATTAGAGGACCATATTCTCTGGTTGGTCCTGCTTGAAAGAATTCAAGCATGGACCAGCTATAGATTATATTTCTGTCTTCCAGGAGCAGCTGATAAACGTTGAGAGAGGCTCATCATTGAATAAGTCACAGGATGATGAATTTTTCAACCATAGTAACTCAATGACTGTAATCCAAGTCAGAGAGAGGTTGTGATCTATATTGATATAGGGAATGACCACACCTATGAAATGATGGGTCCTTGAAGTATTGAAGCATTACTATGTGAGAAAGAAATTTATCTAGTGACAGATCTAACTTGCACTGTGCTTTCCATTTTCTTAATAGGTTATTGAAAGATCCACTTTGGTTGCAGTACAATCAATTTTATTAAGTGAAGTCCATTGAGGAATCACATTAACATGGTTTCCATCAACTCTTTTTAGTTATAGCCATGCATTAACTGTCAGAAAGGCAAAATATCACTAGCTTCATCATACTCTTTCAACCTTCCTTCTCTTCCCTCTCCTTTCATTTTATCACTTTTCTTTCATATATACTTTTTCAATTCAACAAAATTTATTAATCATAAAAGCAAAAAAGCAATCTCTGCACTAAAAGATTTTATATTCTCCATTGCTCTGTTACATTTTCTTCTTCTTTTCTTTTCTCCTTTTTTATTCTTGTCTCCTTTGTCTCTTTCTGTTTTGTATAAGAATAAAACTAACATAACATTGATTATCATGGCCTTCACTGTCTAAAGACCAGGCATACTACATTTCACTTCTTCCTATAGAATTCTCTGGTACTATGAAAGATCTGGAGGGATATTCAAGCTCTCTGATTATGATTCTACAAGTGGGGTTCCTTAAGAGGGAGTTTCTCTGTACAGTGGTTCCAATTAAACACCAAAGAATCAGATCTAATTTTACAAAACCATTTTGAGCTCAGAAAAGCATAATATTTTACATGTATCCTGAACTCAAATATCCATTTAAAAAAAAAAAAAAAAACAGGATTTCAGACTTAGGAGCTACCTGAAGAGACATAAATTATGGTTCATACCTGAAGAATTTCTTTTAAAAAATCCCCAATAATTTTCATTTCATTAGTATTGAGGAACTTATGACATCACTCTGTGGCCTATTCCAATTTTTGGCATTTTATGAATGATTATTTCTTACAATAGGACAAAAGCTTCTTTCCTATATCTACCCACAGGCCCTGTTCCATTCCTCCCCAATAATCTATCTTTTTGAGGTGCATGATATACCAAAGAGAACTAATACCTCTGTTATAAGGATTATCAAAGTCTATCTATTCAGGGCTGTTCATCTATCTTTGATTTCCACCTTCACCCAACTCACACAAATGGCTCCAAGAACCTATATATCAGGAAAAGTGACCCTAGTAAACTATCTCAGCAAACAGGCTAAACTAAGTTGAGGGTAACCAACAGACCTCAAATCAATCACTGAGTTAGGGGGATGTCTATCCCAAGCAGGTCTTCCCCAGATCAAATGAAAGAATAAAAACAATTTGTTCCACTGTTCATGAAAGTGGCTGAAGCATGTGCTATGGAATTCTCAGAACTTGGCCAGACATCCACTGCTGCCACAGTATGACTTTTGTCTTGCCGTTGGACTTCAGTGACTTGAAGAGAGAGTTAGGCTGATGACTTTTTGTAATTCTGTTTCACTGAAATCCAATTCAAAAGCACATCAAAAGTCACCTGTAATATCATTAAACAAAAAACAAAAACAACAACAATCCATCTTTTCCCTAGGGCAAGTAAAACAAACCTAATACGTTAGATGTTTAATGAGTATAGTGAAGTAACAATTTTTAACGTCCAAATCAGAATACATAAATTACAATGCATTATGTTCTTCAAACTAGCTTCCTTTGGAAACTGAGTAGATGCCCCTCAGTTGGGGAATGGTTATGGAATATTATTGTTTTATAAAAAAACATCAGCTGGATGTTATCAGAATGGCCTGAAGAAACTTACATGGACTGATTCTAAGTAGGTAAAACCAAGAGAACTTTGTACCCAGCAATGACAAGATTAGGTGATGATCAACTCTGATGTACATAACTCTTTGTAACAATGAGGTGATTTAGGCCAATTCCACCATATTTGTGATGGGGACAGTCACCTGCATCCAGAAAGAGTACTGTGGAGACTAAATGAGTCACAACATTTTTTCCTTTTTGTTGTTGTTTGCTTGCATTTTTTTCTTTCTCATTTTTGCCTTTTTGATATGATTATTCTTGTGTAGTATGATAAATATGAAAATATGTATAAAAGAATTGCACATAGTTAAAATATATTGAATTGCTTGCTGTCTAGCAGAGTGGGGTAAGGAGAAGGGAGGGAGAAAAATTTGGAACACAAGGTTTTGTGAGGGTGAATGTTTAAAACAACCTTGCATGTATTTGAAAATAAAAAGCTATTATTAAAAAAAAATAAATAAAATACAACATAGAAATTGGTTCCTTGTGGAACTGCACATATCAACTTGATTGTATTTAAGGATAAAAAAAGCAAAAACTCTTTTGAGGGAAAGTGTTTTTAGAGTGAAATAAGGAACAAAATTAGAAAGTCAATATTTCTAATTTTTTTATGTCAGGTACTAGACAAAATAAATTCCCTGACCTGACACTTTCCCCATTACTTCAAAAAAAAACAAAAACAAAACAAAACAAAAAAACAAAATACATAAATGGGAGAGAACACCCAGTTGTCCTCTATAAATTCAAGTTATCAGTTTTGGACAAATGACATCATCTTAGGATGCTGAAAAAACTGACAGTCAAATTGATGGGGGTTGAGGTCCCTTTAAGATTCCTTTCTGATTCCCCAACCCGCATGGCTTACCTTTGATTCACAAATCCTGGTCAAAAAGCACCCTTTTGAATTCCAATGATATCCGGGTCCAGCCCCCACTGGATCTGAGCTGGCTTGGGTTTTCTCAGCCCCCACTATCTGCTCAGGTTTCCCTAACCCCCACAGTTTCTTATCTGAAAGCCCACCAGGAGCTTTCGACTCCACCCACAAGCCCCCTTTTAGGTATAAAAGAGCCAAGCTGGATCTCTCTCTGCAGGAGCCCTTCCCCCAACATGGTATCCTTCCATGCATGTAAGGGTTCCTGCCCACCCAGCGACCATCTTTGGCGCTGGAGTCTTTCTACCTTAAACTTTACTTCTAAATCCCTACAATAAACCTTTTTATCAATATAGGTTTTCAGGCCTGTAAATTCATTTACAGGGGACACTGCGCTGTTAAGAGACTATCTTTGCACTGACCAAAATGTGGTTCCCCCTTTCCTATCTCTCATCAAAATGAAATTTCCTTGAGCATAAAACCTTTTTTTTTTCTTTTGTCTTCATATTCCTAAGACTCATTAGAGTATTGGTGACACTTGATGGAAGCTCAATACATTTCACTGAAGAATTATGGGATGAGGAAATCTCCATAATGTGTGCAATGGAACTGAAATGAATGTGATTCCTGAGATTCTCACTACCTATGGAAATAGTCTGGAGTGACTACTTTTATAAATTAACCCACACAGTAGGGCATTCCATAAAGTTACTATTCTTGTATGATATTTTATGAAAGGAGGTGGATGTGTTGAAGTTCTTGCTGTATTATTCTCTAGTCATGCCACATCTGGAGCATTCGTTTTGGTACTAGGAAGCACATTCTAGCAAAAAAATTGGAGATGTAAAGAGAAGTAAAGTAAAAGCACTTTAAGACTGATAAGCTGGGTCTTGCCCACAGAATAGTGAGTAGGATTGTGAAAAAGACTAAAGATCATGTAATACAAAGATTGTTTGAAGGAGCTAATAATGTTTAGAGGAGACAATAGAAGACCAAGAAAAATACTTAATAACTAAGGATATATGCAGCAGATTCATCTTATTCCATATCACCCCAGTGAATAGAATTAACAATGGATAAAAATTCCAAAGATTTAGCCTCCTTCTGAGAAAAACAAAAAACAAAAAACTTCCTAACAAGAAGAACTGTTGAGGAAAAAAAGAATGGCCTACCATAGGCAATATTGGGTTCTCCCTCAAAAAATTATCTTGCATCAAAGGTTCGATAAACACTTAGTGAGGTTGTTTTAGAAATGTGGTCTGATGAAAAGATTGCTGAGTTTTAGAGAGTACAGAACTGGCTTCAAGTCACATCTCTACCACTTCCTATAGTTGAGAACTTGAGCAAGTCACTGAACATCAATGGGGCTCCATTTCCTTATCTGGAAAATGAGGGAGTTGGATTTTAAGATCTTTTCTATCTCTAAATTTGTGATTCTATGATGGCTATTTAGATAGAGGTTGTGCCATATGATCTCTAAGATCTTCTACTCTTCTAAGATTTCTTGTATATTTTATCTCTTTGTGGGGGAGTACTGTCCATTTTAATCACCCACCTTATGTATGAAACTCAGTTCTGAAGTTCTTTTGGCTTTGTCCACAAACCAAATATGCCATTAAAAGGCAAAAATTTGTCCCATTAAAAATTCTTTTTAAAATCAGCTCTAGGACATAAAGGTAATCCCAAGATGACTCTGAAAGGCACAACTATTCATTTGGATGTAAAGTTCTGGTATGTTTGTAAAAATCAAGTCTCATTACATTGTCACACCTTGTATATAATCTATCACTTTCTTTTTATGCATAGAAATGTTTACATTGATACAAAGCAGGCCAGAGCCCAAAATAATCATTTGACTTTCATTGGTTATAAAAGCTATATCTAGTTTGATGGAATGGCTAAGCATAGCAGTTCAATCTTCAGCATTCAGAGGCATGAAAGTCTAAATTTCACAGACACCTGTTAAAGATTTAATCAAGTATGAAGACCTAAGTTAGCTAAAGTTGAGTTTTCAGATGAATACATTGATAATTCTTTTCAACTGAGAGGAGAAATCATCTGCAAAAAAAAAAAAAAAAAACTGTACAAAATCCTTTAAGATTTTTAGTTGCTTTGCTTTTAAAAAGATCTAAAACCTCAGTGTAAATAATAGAGACTAGCTTTCAAGTTCTAACCAGCAGCACTGGGGCCTACTGGGGCTTGTTTGAAATTCAATGTGCACATAGCTAACAGCTCATTGCTTATTTTTAAAACCTCAGAGCACATATGTGTAGATGCATATTTTAATCCCTGATTCAAATTCATCATCTGTTCTAGAGTGCTTCATAGAATGACACCACATTGGTATTAAACCAAAGGACTGTCACTATGTTGATTAGCAACTAAAAATGATCCAAAGGGCTCATTATGTATCTCCAGCCATTTGGTTTTCATGCATAAACCTAAGACAAAATTACAAACAGCTACTATTTATAAGCAAGTTTTAAAAAATGATAGATTATTCAGTAATGAGGACTCAATCATAATTAAGACTTGAATAAATATTAGGCTTGTTCATGATTGTGAATTGTATCCAATTTTTGAGTTAGTTCACTCATTCTTCCCACCTCTTTCAGAGTATCTAGCTTCTCATTTCCTATGACTAGTAGTTGTTCAACTTCACAAGTCTTAACATTCCCATTAATGCCATCTATATCTCAAGAGTCAGAAGAACCCAAAATTACAAGCACTGAGATGTCAAATATAACTTTTAAATTATATTATTAAGAAGTTGAATGAACAAAACAAAACTATATATGGTGTGTGTGTGTATATATATATATATATATATATACATATATATATATATATAATTTCTCCAATCTCCTAGATTAAAAAAAAGTAGATTGACTATAAGCACAAATCTCTAATTAACTAATTTGAAACTTTTGAGATTAAAAGAATCATTTTTGACAGGGGAAATAAAGAGAGACTTTGTGAAAGAGGTAGCTTTTTAGCTATATCTCAAGGAATCTATAATATTTTCACAATTAACTATTATACAGAGTAAATATAGACATGGAGTAGAATGTAGAAAGGGAGCCTATTCTAGGCATTGGCATGTCTTGGGAAAGAGAAGGTTGAGTACAAAAGGCAATACATAGATGAATTGAAATAGAGTAGAAATACATGGCAGAGAGTAGTATTAAATAAGGTCAGAAAATGGCATTGAAATATTACTAAAGAATTTTACTATTTACTTTTCAGTAGGGAATCATAGGATTTTGAACAGAGGGGTAATATGTTCAGATATGAACATGCAGGATTCTGGCATTGGTGTAAATTATAGATTGAAAGCTGGAAGACTGATTGAGAGACTATTGTAATAGTCCAGAGAGATGCTAATGAATGCCTAGACTTAGATGGTAGCAGTGGGAATAGAAAGGAGGGGGAGGATTGATTTAGAGTGATTATAGAGGAAAAAATTAATGGGATTTGGTAATTAACTCAATATAAGAAATAACAGTGAAGAGAAAAAGAAAACATCAAGATTTCAGGCATGTGTAAGTGGATGAATAGTGGTATCAATTAAAATAATAATTCATATTTATATTGTATTTTATGGTTTGCAAAATGCTTTCCTCAAAATGACTTGGAAAGGTAGGTTTGTATATATGTTAGTGGAGATGACTAGTAGGCAATTGGAAATAATGAAGGAGGTTAGAGCTAAAAGTAATCATTTGAGAGGTGATAGTTGCACTGAGGTGATAAAGCCATGTGAATAAATGAAATTGCCAAGAAAGAGAGTGTAAATAGATGAAAAGAGAGTAGGCTACAGAAATTTGAAGAATATCTATTCTGAAGGATCCTGAGGAGCTAGAAAAAATGTTATTAGAAAAATAGGGACAAAACCTGGAAAATATGGTTTCATGAAATGCAAGGAAGAAAAGTATAAATGGAAGGAAAGACTAGTCAACAATTACCAAATACTGAAGAAAGCTTAAGGAAAGGGAGAAATGAGAGGTAAAGACTACTGTATTTAGTGATATAATCTACCATAAACCATAGTTTATGAAATCAGATTTTGGTGAATTTGGTCACCAACTCAATTTGGAGTATGTACCAGAAATTTCTAAGTAACACAAAATAAAGAAATGAGTTCCAGGAATAAGGGGTATATTATTTCATATTAAGGGAATCTTAACTGCTTAGACCATGAACTTTGTTAAGGAATATATATGCTAGTGTCAGGTTCCAAAATTTTTTCAAGTACTTGGGATGTTGAATTGGATGAAATTTAATAGGAATAAATGCAAAGTTTTTAATTTTGGTTCAGAATGCCAACCTTATTAATAAATGTGGAAAGATTTGCATAGTCAGTCAAAAAAGAAAAATAGGATTGGGGGTTCTTAGTAGGCTGAAAGATAAATTTGAGACAACACTTTTCTGTAATAGGAAAAGAAATCATGCAATATTAGGTCATATTACAATAAGTTAGAACTTATGTCAAAGACTAAAGCAGTGATAGTCCCATTGTATTCTTCCCTAGTTGGACTATATCTGAATATAGTGTTAATCTCTGACCACTATCTTTTAACTAGGGCATTGAAAAGCTGGAAAATATTCATAGGAGGAGAACCAGGATAGTATGATCTTTATGCCACATAAAAATCAGTACAAGAAACTGGGAATGTTTATGTTAGCAAGGAAAGGCCCAGGTGCTTCCACAAGAACTTTTTTCTCAGATTTGAAGAGCTGTCATGTGACTTTGGAATTGTATTTGTTCTGCCTTACCCTAGGGATCACAGCTAAGAACAATGGATAGAGTGTATCTAGAGAATAATATAGACTTAATAAAAGGAAAAACTTCCCAAGTCCTATTGTATCTTTTTAAAAATAAGGACTAAGAAAATTTCATTTTGTTTACCGTTATGACCTACAAGTGCCTCATTTCGTCCCTTCAATACCATTTCAATCCCTAATTGAATGAACTCTAGGAGTTACTACCTGTAACCAGTAGGATACAGGTAACTTTGTTTGATATTAACAACCTGGCCAGACCTGCCATGGCAACCTAATTATAAATTCTTCCTCTTCATGCATAACACACTCCAATCAAACTAGTCATTTTCCTATTCTTCTCACATAACTCCATCTATGTGTTATGTCTGTCTCCTATAGCCAGAATATATTCCTTCCTCACTTCTGCTCGTAGGAATCTTTGATATTTTTCAAAGTTCATATTAAGTGCTATCTTCAAAATAAGGCTTTTCCTGATGGATTAACTACTACTGTCCTCCCCATCACAATTATCTTGCATTTTTATATGTATATCCGCACACACAAATATTGTCTCCCTTAATAGATTCTTTTAATTAAAATTGCATATAGAGTAGGTTCTATGTCATTTTTGTCTTTTTACTCCTCATATGCCTAGTATAACACTTAGCATATGCCTGATTCTTAATAAAGACTGATATATTGATAGATTGAGAAAATAGAATTATGGCACATCCCCAAATAACCTAAGCACTTTGTGCCATTGACTTTACAGATGAAGGGTCACAATTAATAATAGACTCATACTTCTAAGATTTCATTCAATCCAATCTAATTCAGCAAACTTTTATTAGATATCTACTAGGTACAAGACACCATTTCCAAAACATCTTCCTTATAACAATAAGGTATGCATTAAAATTATTTTATTAGAGAAACAGTAAAACAAGTTGTAGACGGCCATAAATAGCCAGTTTAGGCTCTGTAGCATAAGTTTATCATATATATATATATATATATATATATATGTATATATATATATATAAAATCAGTGTATTAAAATAATTCAATTCAACAAACATTTATTAAATACCTACTATATGCCAAGCACTGGATTAAACACTGAAGACACAAATTTTTAAAAAATGTAATCGGGAAAAGAGAATATAGAAAAGGAAACTAGAAGGGGGCACTAAAGAGAATCCCACTTTTAGGGGAATGTTGTTCAGAGATGCTGAAAGAAAGTGGAGTTATTTAAAAAGCTGTGTACCAGTTATATACTGCACTCTTCAGCCTTTCACTAAAATGGGAGAGAAAATTGAGAGTAAATTGAAAAGTATCTAAATCTGAATCATCACTATGGTGAAAGTTTTCAAACTTGTCTTGAGGGAGGGGGTAGAACATATTGTTCTCAGAGCAGAAGCCCAGCAGAGTTGCTGATGGAACACTGTGTCTGGACTGGACATTGGAGTTGACTGTGTTCTAACCTCTTACACTTAGGGTGAAATTTGGCCAGTAGATATTGTTGCTATAACAGCTCCTTAAGCCAGTTGTAATGTCTGTTAGTAGGTTCCACTTTCATAGTAATATTAAGATATAAGAAATGTTACTGCAATTTAGAGCCATGGCCCATCCAATCAAGGAGAAAATGTCTTTTCCATTTTCTTTTTAAAAGAAAAGCGACGAATTCAATACCAAGTCTAAGAAATGTAACTGACATTAGCATCAGGTGCTATAAAAAATAACCACAGCCTGAAACCAAAAGGAAGCCTTTAATGTTGCACAGTATGAAGTGGACTTTTGGGCTTTGGAATTACACTTGTTTCTGTAGATATACATCACTGTCGCTCCCAACCTCTCCAAATTGGGAGGGCAAACTGTCAGGTACTTCCCAAATTCCAAGCACCAAGGACAGCTTCCCTGATGAGGATTGCTAGGAGCCATCATTTTGCAGGGCTTGTAGGCCTAGGAGTTACTCAAAGCAAGCTATACCAGGTGAATAATGACAGCTCACCTTTCTATCAATCAGACTTCATGGTTACAAAGAACTTTCTTTGTGACAACCCTATGAAAGAGGGAGGGCAGGTATTATTATTCCCATTTTACAAAGTAGGATGCACACCCAGAAACTTGAGCTAGAAAGGAATGAATGCCAAGTCAGAATAGGTAGGATTGAAGGGGAAATAGCAGCAGGAAATGAGAAGCAGAAAAGTCAAAGAACTAACTGCTCTTAAAAGATGACATGATGGCCGGCTGCCATCTCCCTTTCATCTAAATTGTGACAGCAGGGCTCCTGTGGCAAAGGTGGCTTCATCATCAAATGATATTCATTATTCTTTCCAGCAACAAGTGCTGGATGGAGCTATTACCTCTGTGTTTTATTTCTTTCAAAATCATAAATTGTCAGATCTGGGTATGTAGTGTCTTTCTCGTGCAATCTGCTCTCTTTCCTTTTTTATTTAGTGTCACTAATATCATTATTGCTCCCCTTCCCATGAACCATTAGTTCATGGTATGGTAATGGATTCTGAGCCTTCATCAGAATGATGCTGGCATGCAGCGGTGCTCCTTCCTTCCTTTTCTCCCCTTTGGGCAAAGGTTGATAGTGTCCCTTTCTCTAGGTATTATCTTCCTTAAATTCTTGTTGCCCCTATTACTGGTCATGCAATCAATATATTTAGTCAGAGGCTTTGGAAAAGGAGAATTCTGATAACGCCTGCACAGCTAAAGCCCTCCTATGAATAAGGCACTTCAGATGAAGACTGTATAATTAAGTGAGGACTTGCACTCAAGTCTCCCTTTGCACAGAGGCAGTTATTAAGATGAGTGAAACCCACTATCATTATCCAGTAAAGAGTATGATGATTGGCTGCTCAGTGTCAGGCCTCTGGTGGCCGGCTTTGTCACAAATGCGGAAAGGAGAGTTCACTTTCTGTCAAAACTGGCTTTGCCAAATGTTATCATTTTAAATGCCGTGAAAGAGAGGGAGCTGGGCCTAGGGGTATACACAGCCCCATATGCTGGTGACAGTGATACAAGTGTAATTCTAGACTATTAGAGTGACACATAAGATCATTCCTGCCCCAGAACATGAGACAGCTGAGGGGATTATGCAGGACAGGCTGTCACGCAATAAAATTTTCAGAAATCTGTTAACCCCAGCTCAGACCCAGTGAATATTTTATTGCTTAACACTGAGGAAAAGTATATTTATTAACTATAGAAAGATATAGCCAAGAGGCTGGGCAGATGAAAGGTTACGGAAAGCCGAACTTGCTTGACATTCTGCAGTAAAAGTAGCAAAATGATTGTGGAACAGAGAGAAGGAAAGAAGAAGGGAAAAAAAAAAAAACTTCACTCCTTCAGAGTAGCACTAACTAGGACTTGACATCGTAGCTAAACATATGTTGGTGAATTCAAATCACATTTGTGTCTGATAAGAACACAAGTATGGTCTCAGAATTGGTAAGATATCTGAGATATGGAAACCTTCAATATTCTCATAGGCACATTTAATTTATGTTTAATAGAATTAATATTACTAATACTTACTCTTGAAATCTAATTTAGCATATCTGTATATACTTTGTAAATACTTCCTCTTTTTCCACAGAATAAATCAAGCTGTATTGTTGATCTCTGACCATATTTAACATTACTAAAGAAAAAGACATTTCTCATTTTTGGAAAAATATACAGGCCAGGTCTTGATTTAAATTCATGGATTTTAGTTAAAGTACACAAGTAAATAGGGGGTTTATTTCTATACATTCCAAACATATATCAACCACAAAAATGTATGCTGAATATAAAACTCAGCTAATGAAACTTAGTTGCTAATAATTAAATTTTGAATGATTACAATGACTTTGGAAACTCCCTTAGTTGTTTGTTCTTAGATGTTAAATATTCAAGCCCCAATGTGATTTTCACATGGTGCTTTCCCCTTAGCAATCATATAATAAATATTTGTTGGAAGAAATTGAAATTGAACTTATGAAAAATAAATTATCACTGTCAGGAATTCATGCACCATTTGAACCACTCTTCTGCAGGCCAAGACCAAGTAGCATTTGGACAGGTGAGTTGTAAAATACTTTCCCTTTCTCCCCTCAGAAGTAGTTTGGAATTAGAGTGGCTTTAGGTTGTAAACTCAAATTCCCCCGGGGGAAGAGAGAGAACATGCAGTTTGGATGCACTCTTCATTCTGTTTAAGGGTCCACTTTGAGTCATTTATCCCCCAGTTCAGTTACAGAATAAACCTGACGAATCTTTTCTCTTTTTCACTTTATATGGGCTTATACAAGAAGGGGGTGACTCAAACCTGGAACATGTTCACACCAGCTTAGACCTCAGTATAGACTAGTCAGAACTGAATTTACTTCCCCTGTGAGGATTGAGCTATTCAATGAGGAGCTATTTGCATAATAAATATATTTTTTCTTCTACTTTATATCTCCATCCAATTCTAGCCACTTTGAGTAATGAGACAAAAAAATAACAATTTAAAAAGAAGAAAAAAACACCTTGAATTAGCCTATGTTAATTCTTTGACTAATGTCATATAATTTGTTTTTAAAACATCCTCTTCTCCCTCCAAGGAAACTAAACTTACAAAGTCATTGCCTGTAAGCTTTAATTCAAGTCCCTGGGATTACTGGAGACAGCATTTGCCCAACAGTGTCACAAAGGTCATGGAAGAAAAAAAAAAAGACAACAACAACACAATATGCTTTTTTCCAAACATATATCTGAATGCTGAGTCCAGAGTGTAAGCAGAGCCCAGGGGGTACACTTGGAGAACAAAAGCAGCCCTTCTGCTAATTGACTGAAAAATTAGCTTGGTCCCCCTGTGGGAAGCACACAAGGCGGCAGCAGATGGAAGCCACTCGGACACCAGCACTAAAAAAGCTCCTCAGAACCTGCTGTGAATCTGCCCGCAATTATGGGTCACAACGCTTTTCTTGTTTAACAGAACACCAGCAAGACAAGCAGAGGAAGTGGAAGCTGTAAAGGTCACAAACTGACTGTAAATCAGGGATTATTTTTTTCAGTCACTGAACAATCTAAGTTCCTCAAGGTACCCAGGTTCGTGTATTTATTTTAGAGACTTAAATTGCATCTAGCCCAAACAGATGCCTTTCTACCCTTTCATTTGGTTGTGGCCACCTAGAATAATTTACATTTGTGTATCTTTAATTTCTGGCTCCTTATAGATGATCAAGTAGCTGGTATTCAAACACAGTTCATGCATACTTTGTCTTTTGGTGCAAAATTTAGGGAGGCTGAGCTAGGACTATTTATTTCTCTGACAAGAAATATAATCCTGTGGCCACTGCTGCTGATTTTATGGTTTATAAAATGTTTTAATTACATGAATGGTCTCCCTAAGGTCTCATGATAAAGGATTCAGCTTGGCTAATGCTATGTCCACATGAGACCCAAATCCAGATATTAGGAAAATTCTGAATGCTGGGTATTGTGTAGACACAGCCCAAGTTGGTTTGACAAATAACTCTGAGGGGAAAAGACAGTATATCACCACGCTTGCTTGCTTTCTACCAAAAGCAATCAATATTATAGCATATAGTATTTTATCACTTGACTATTATCCCATCTGTTTTCTGTTTGCTTTGAAGAGGGGGAAGTGCTTCTTTTTAGAATTATTTCTTTGATTCCAAAATACAGAGTCCAGGGAAAAAGCCATTATTCCAAAATATTTAAGATGAAATGTTTCTTTCTTCATAGATGCAGGGTCCTAAATTTCTGACCTTTGTGTTCTTCATGATTTTTTTTAATTTCTAAGGGTTTCTCTTCATCACTTTCAAGTAAAGCCCTTGCAAATTATTAAATTAATATTTTTGCATTATCTTATACAGAGATGACACTATTTAGACTAGTATAAAGTTAGAGATATTCACTCTGATTCTCTCATTAATTGACTATGTTATCTCAGACAACTCATACTATATGTTTGAGCTTCAATTTCTTCATTTTCTAAGTTTGAGGCTTAGATTCAAAATCTCTAAGATTGCTTTCAGCATTTTAACTGTGATTGGGAAAAAAGAATTGGAATGTTTTACAATTTCTTTGTATAATCTTCTGACATACGTACCTTCTCAAAAATTAAAAGGAAAATATGGTACAAATATCTTTATTTCCCATATGCATTTTAATAGTCTACACCTTTAAACATGTTTAAAGAAGGATGATTAAAATATCTTTTTGACAACTGTTTTTTATGGTCTAATTTCATATTACCTTATCTGGCCAATATAAGAACAGTAGAGTGAAACCATTCAAAAAGAGAAGAGCAGAGGAGAGGAGAGAAGAGAGGAGAGAAAAAGAGAGGTCCTTACCCTCAAAGACCCTATATTCTATTAGAAGAACAATATATTCACAAGTAAATAAATGAATTACATATACAATGATGAAAAAAAGACATTTCTGAGAGAGGTTAATAGAAATATGTGAGATGAAGAATTCTTTTATATGAAGGGTTGAAGAAAGGGTTGATTTGAATACTGAAGAAAGTCATCAATTCAATGATATAAAGGTGAGGAGAGAAAGCATCATAGATGTAGAGAATAGCCTAAAAACACAAGTATAAGAAATGCAAGGTTGTGCAAAGTTGTTAAAACAAGTGGAACAATTTGGCTGGAATGCATAAAGGGAAGCAATATTAAGTTTACCTAGAAAGATCAGCATGTTTCAGAATATAAAGGATTTTAAATGTTGATAGGTTTGTATTTTGTCCAAAAGGCAAAAGAGGCCCCTGAAGGTTCTTGAACAGAGGAGTAAAGAATTCAAATCTGTGCTCTGGGAAAGTAATAAATGAGTAAGTAACTCTAAGAGGTGATGTGGAGTCCGCAGAAAAATACCTATTTGAATAGTATGTTTTTTTGTTGTTGTTTATCATTTCAATTTTAATTCTGCAAAGAAAAGTGAATCAATATTTAGCCAAGTTTCACATCTGTTTAGAATTCATATGAAATGTTACTATATTTCAGTATTTCCTTTGCCCCACTGTAGTTAAAGAAGAATTATCATTTTCACAATAGAAGTTTAGAATTTTATTTTTGAGGGCACATTTTGCTCTGTAGAAATATATTGATAAAAGCAGCTAGGTGGCACAGTGAATAGAGCACCAGCCCTGAAGTCGGGGAGGACTTGAGTTTAAATCTGGCCTCAGATACTTAACATTTCCTAGCTGTGTGACTCTGGGCAAGTCACTTAATCCCAATTGCCTCAGAAAAAAAAAAAAGAGAGAGAGAGAGAAAAAGAAAGAAAAGAAAAAAAAGAAAAAAACTGTACTGATAAATAATAATGAAAAGAATGTTGTCAATATGATAAAAAAACTTTAACATATTTCTGATATGATTGTGCCTCTTATCTTTGAGTGCACTGTGGTACCAATATAAACAAAACAACATTTTCTAATTTTAATCTAAAAAATTCTGGCTTCATGAGACATTATTTATGAATAAGAAGATATATTTTACTTACACAATCTCTAGTCTATTGATAAAATAGCATTTCTTCCTAATGTTTTCATAGTCCAATTTACCAGAATCAATGGGACAGTTCCAGCAAATTCACACTGTTAATGATTCTAGATTTCTGAGGAATATAAAAGTAACCTCCAAGAAAAACAGCAGAACCATTTTAGTATCTCCATATAACTATCACATACAGTGAATGTATGTGCTTTAAATAGAATCCTTATAATCTATCAGAGTAGAAGCACAATGCATATTTAATTATTTTTCCTATCATTTCCTCTGTAGTTGTTGCAGAATGAAATCATTTTTGGTAATATTGGTCCTCTTTATTGATATATACTTAATTTCAAATTTGTCCTATTGAAACACTATCAAATGGAACTCTCATCTCATAAATGTGGGCATTCTTTTTGGATTTACAGAGAGTGACTGTATTCATATCCAATAGCAAGATTACCAGTGAAGCACATGGACTCTCCACATGTATCCCTTGCTCTTGTAATTTCTTTCTTTACCTCTTTTGCTCTGGTGTTTTAATTTCTTGTTTTCTTACTGCTACAGCTTTCTTATATCTTTAATGTTCTTCACCACTGCCTTCCATGAAGTATTTATTTTTAATTATTTGAAGGCTATAATATTTCATGACTTTCAGTATCAATAATATTGATAGGATATTGATATTGAAAAGAAAAGCCTCTGATTCTAGAAGAAATTTAAGAGTATTAAAAGGACTTCTTCAAAGAGAATACAACCTATTCTTTCTTTTATTTAAGTCAGGGCCCAACTTATTATCTATTTATACTATCTGTTCAAAATATATAGACTGATTGAAAAGCTCTGCAGTTTGTACATCCAAATGTATATTATAATCTAAATGAGAAGCAGTCTTCAATTCATTTGGTTTTTGCTATGTGAATGGTTAGATCAAATATTTTTAAGGGGTTATAAATCTCTTCCAAAAAATTTCTATAATATTTCCCAACTTATAGTAGCCAACCTAATGTCATATGAAAAGAAAAGCACCTGAAGGATCTACATGGGAAATCCTTACCCAACTTGGAATCTGTGTTAGATCACCACTTAAATGATGGTGAATATCTTCAGTAAGCATGTTTCTCTGTTATGTCTAACCTAATATTTATGGATAAAGTTATCTTTGTTGTTATATTTTTCACAGAATCTTAAATAAAGTTTTGAAGTATGGATGAGAGGCATGTTGGATAAAGATTTTAAGGCAGCTTTTTACTGCTGAACAAAATACCTCTTTTATAAAGTGACAAATGATAAGTGGAATTTTATAATCTATATATTTTCAGTCAACTATGTGATGAAAAAATAGAATATTACTGGAGAAATCCTGATTCTTTACTATTAATATCCTCATAGAGGCTACATTAATACATGTATAGATGATTCTTATAATTGCTAATATCAATGGAAAATTAGGTATAAGTTATTATATGTGTGAGTACATGTATGTAAATACATATGTTGGAAGTTATTCTCTTGGTCATATTTTTCATTGTTAATAATGTATGTCCTCCTAATTATATATTGATACTTCAAAGCTCTCAAAACTATTGTTTTTCCTGCATGAAACCTCTCTTTGTAGACTTGTGCTAATCCATCTGCTTTTCCCATCTTCATTTTCTAAGTTCCCTTTCTCTTTCTACTTTAAGGAAATCCAGAACTATGATAAGAGTCCAAGAGTGGATCTTTTCTCTATAGAGAAATGTAATTCTTTAAGAATAACTGATAACTGTTAATGTGTTTTTTTTTTCTGTGACCTATCAAACATTGCATCAATGAATATCACTTTTTTTCACAATATCATCAACAAACATTAGCAACCAAGATGATGCCTGGAATGTAGAAGGCACTTTATTTTATAGCTGATTGATTGATTATATACAAATTTCACTATATAATTAAAAAAACTATTTGGGGATGAATTTCAAGATATGAAAGATAGTGGACTTCATCAAGCCCAGTTCTCTCATTTAAAGGAAAGAAAATGGATTACATTTTGGATGCTGGCTTCTTTTGCTATCTGTCTGCTCTTTCCTTCCTATTCCCACTTTCAATTTTTCTAAATCTTGATTGATAGAGAATAGTTGTTAGAGTTACTGACTCCCCCTTAGTTTTCCTCTCCTTTGTTTTTTAAGTTTTATCAATGTATTTTACTTTTACATTATAAATGTCTATAGGGTACTCCCATTGCAGGAGAGGTATAGTGTAAACAAATCAAATAAAACTAGTAACAGTGACCTCATCTGAAAGTGCATGTAAAATTCTCTTTCTTTAGCATCCTTACCTCCTTTTTTGTTAACAGAAATCTTTTTTCTCTTTTTCCCATCTCCTATTCCATTAGGTGGATGGGAGAAACCATGAAACAAATTTACATAGCCAAAAAACCAAATTATTTTATTGTCTGTATATACACATGTGTATATATGTATGCATATGTGCAAGTCTGAATGTATTTACATATATCTATCTACATATACATATATATACATATGCATATACCTATATCTATACATACATATGTGTATGTATAGGATATATGTGTGTATCTTCTCCAAATCAATCATCTTTCTGTCAGAAGGCAGACAGTATATAGGGGTATACTATGGTAAATGTTTAGCTGACTCTCTGGAAGAAAATGCCTTCCTATTACATACTTTTAAATTTAATTTTCATTATTAACATTTTATTATTATTATTATTATATACATATGTATATATTAACATATTATTAACTATATTATATGCATATAATAATAATAAATTTTTTCTTATTTTTGATCAATAATGATCTCTAGTTCTTTGGTCACAAAGTCCTTCCTCCACCACAAGTCTGAGAGGTAAACTATCCTATGCTCCTCTAATTTATTTATGATCTCATTTTTTATGCCTAAATCATGGACCCATTTTGATCATATCTTGATATGTGATTGCTCATTCCATTCTTTATCAAAATTTATAAACTCTGTCAAATTTGGTTCTATATAAGTCACCCTGAATCAATTTGCACAAGTTTTTCCATGTCTCTTTGAAACAATCCAGATTTTTATTTCCTATGACAAACAGTATTCTATTATATCTCTATTACCACATCTAATTTAATTATTTCCCAATTGGTTGACATCCCTTTAATTTCTAATTTTTTGTCATCATAAGAATATTACTATAAATATTTTTGCCTGTAGGAAACTGCCCACTTTTTATCTCTTTTGAGTATAAGCCTAATTGTATAGTGAGATATAGGGAATGATCTGTTTAATAAAATTTGAAATACAATTCCAAATTGCTTTTCATAATAATTGAGACCCTTCACAGACACATCAACAGTGCATTAATGTGCCCATTTTCCTATAGTCCTATCAATACTTAACATTTTTCTTTTTTGTCATCTGCCAATCTAGTATGTTTGAAAAAGAATGTCAGAATTGCTTTAATTTGCATTTCTCTAAATAGTGATTTGGAGCATTTTGTTTATATCTATTCATGTCCTTAGATCGTCTCCTATCAAAAGGAGAATGACTCTTGCTCTTCTAAATTTCCATCAGTTCCTTATATATCCTGGAAATGGAACCATTATCAGAGAAGCTTACTACTAAGATTTTTCCTCCAATTAATTTTCCCCTTTTAATCTTAGCTTTATTAGATTTATTTGTGAAAAACTTTTCCCCAGCTTCACTTTTGTTTTCTTTCCTCAGGAAATTTCTTACCACTAAGGCTTTTTCTTCCTCCTTCCCCCCCACTTTATCCCTTTTCCCCAAATCTAAAGAAGTAAGTTGGTAATCAATGAATTGGTAATCAGATTTTTTTGGTAAAGGGATAAAGCTTAACTTATACTGTTTACTTCTGCTCTGCCATCTTGGTGTTTGGACTTTCCCCATTCTTTCACTCCAATGAAAAGAGTAAACTCTTCCCTCCCTAGTTAGAATCCCTTTCATTTGCTCCCTCTCTCCTCTCCTTTCACCCTTTTCTTTCTTATTATCCTATTT
Source organism: Sminthopsis crassicaudata (assembly GCF_048593235.1). Taxonomy (NCBI): domain Eukaryota; kingdom Metazoa; phylum Chordata; class Mammalia; order Dasyuromorphia; family Dasyuridae; genus Sminthopsis; species Sminthopsis crassicaudata. The sequence continues at coordinate 344,804,368 of NC_133617.1, read as the reverse complement.
TATCTACTTATGAACTAATTTATATTTATTATTATTATAACAACAGGTAAATAAATATATCCCAATTATTTTTGTACCACTCTTGTGGTACAAATGTTCCAGAATCAGGAAGATATATCAATATTCTTGTTTATATATCACAACTTATAAAGAGGCTGTGTTTAAAAACAACATAAGACTGGCTCATTGGCATTATAAGGAACTTCAGACAAAATAACAAGTGATTTATTCTTTCCACTACATCACACAATATTCTGAATGATTACTGATATATGATCATTCTAAAATATTTTGAAAGTAAATACGAAACTGGATCCCGTAATTTGTTTACTATTTAAATGTCCAGGATGCTTTCCCTTAAAAGAAGAGAATATTGAATCAATTTGACTCATACCTTTCCTCCACATTAAGCTATTATAACTATTACCTTATTGTCTCAAGGATGGGGTTAAAAGAGATAGAGAAAGGAGAAAAGGGAAAAGAAAAGAAACAAATATAATGTGACAGGAACTATGCTAAGCACTTTACAATTATTATCTCATTTGATTCTCATAACAGCTCTGGAAGATAGGTATTGTTGCTATACCCATTTTACAGTTGAGGAAATTGAGGCAAAGATTGACTTCTCCAAAGTCACTTATCCAGTAAGTGTCTGAAGTATATTTAAACTCAATTTCTCCCAACTTCAGGGCCAGTGATCTCCCTAGTGTTCCACCTCCCTGTCTCCTAAATGGAAATATAGATAATTGTGACTATGCTAATACTACACATTGTGTATTTGAATTTTTCCCTTTGTATCTTTACCATATCAATTCTACAATTGATTTTAGTCAAGTAACATTCAATGATAAATAAGTCAGCACAGGAATAATTCTAAATGATACATATAAAGATCACTGTAAATGGTACATGGAAAGATCAGTGTCTCCTTAGCCTGAAAAGCTGAGTTCATATCCTATCCTGATGCTCACAAATGACAAGACCACAGGCAAATTATGTCACCTCCATAGGGACCAGTTTCCTCATCTATAAAATACCTGGCCTAGATGGTCTTTGAGATCTTTTCTGATTCTAGTACAAAGATTTTAGTGTCTGATGAATTGATCTTATTTCAAAGAGAATAGCTAGGTAGCATAGTAGTTAGAGTTCAAATGCAGCCTTTAAAATTTATTAGGAATATGATCCTATGTGAGTCACTTAGTATTTCTTGGCCTTGGTTTCTTCATTTGTAAAATAGGAAGAATGATAGATCTTATTTTCCAAAGTAGTTGTGAGGATCAAATGAGGCAATAATTGTATGGCACTTTGCAGAATTCTTGGCATATATAGTAAGCACTATATAAATATTAGCTATCATCATGATCTTTATCATCTCAATATGTTTTTTTTATTTCTATCTCCCTATTAAAGAGAATGATCTTCTAGAATATCATATTGGTAAGGGAAAAACAAACATAATTTGAGGGGGGGAAAGTACAAGATAGTGAATGATTAGACCAACTTAGAGTTCCACCAATCATGTGCTAGTTATGTACTCATTTTTCCAAATCTCCAACATTCATTATTTCCATCTTTTTTTCATCTTTATCAGTTTGCTGAGTAGCTAATGAGACTTCAATGCTGGTTTGATTTTTTTCTATTGTAAATGATTTGGAGTTATTCTATTAATTGTGGTTGTTTTTAATTCTTCAGAAATCTGTTCATAAGAAGAAAATTGTAATAAGTGTAAAATTCTATAATTAGTCTAAAAATAAATTATGAATAATTGGGCTAGGTATGACAATATAGAATCATTAGAAAGAACACTGGAATAGAATCAGGAGATCTAGGTTCTTCCCTCAACTCCCAACTGTTGGACAAGTCATTTACTATTTTTGAATCTCAGGAATTACATGATCTCTAATATCCCTTCTAGCCTTCCTAATGGTTTAGTATTCTAGTTCATGTGAAAAATAATTATTTGAGCCAATTGTGTGTAATAAGCTGCCAAAACAAGCTAATGAAAATATAAGCTGCACTAATAGAAGTAGTGTGTTAAAAAGAAAGGGAAGAGCAGTCTTGCTGCACTCTGGATTATTGTGTTCCATTCTAAGCACTACATTTTAAGGCAGAGACTGATAAAGTAAGGGAGGCAAACAAAACGTCAATGCTTCCAAAAATTAGATTCCATAATGAACAATTAAAGGAACCAGGAATGTTTGGCTGAGAAAAGAAAAGAGTTGGAGGAAAAGGTGGGAATAATGGTCATCTCCAAAATATCAAAAAATTATAAATATGAATGAGGACTTTTTGTGGATAAAAATTGTTCTTATCCCCAAAGGGCAGAACTAATTCAACTGAATAAAGATTGCAGGAAACAGAATAAAATGCAAATATTCAAGCAGGAGGCATGTTTTATTTTAATAGTTTTTTTTTTCCAATTACAGATAAAGATAGTTTTTAACATTCATTGCTATAAGGTTTTGAGTTTTATTTTTCCCTCCCTCCATCTCATCCTACCTCCCCAAGATGGCAAGCAATCTGATATAGGTTATACATGTGCAATCAAGTGAACATATTTCCATGTTACTCATGCTGTGAAAAAAGAATCAGAACAAAAGGAGAAACACACACACACACACACATAGACAGTGAAAACAGTATGCTTTAATCTGCATTCATATTCATAGTTCTTCTTTGGATGTGGATAGCATTTTCCATCATGAGTCTTTTGTATCACCTATATTGCTGAGTAGAGTTAAGCCATAGTTGATCATCACACAATGTTGCTGTTATTGTGTACAATGTTGTCCTTAATCCAGCTCACCTCATTCAGCATCAGTTCGTGTTAAGTCTTTCCAGGTTTTTCTGCAATCTGAGAAGGCATGTTTTAAAGAAAAATCTTACAAGAAGCAAAAAGTTTCACTAAAATGAGCAGGACCAGGAGATCATTATATACTTTAACAACAACACTATATGATGATCAATTCTGATGGGCGTGACCCTCTTCAATAATGAAATGAACCAAATCAGTTCCAATAGAGCAGTAATGAATTGAACCAGCTACACCCAGCGAAAGAACTCTGGGAGATGACTATGAACCACTACAAAGAATTCCCAATCCCTCTATTTTTGTCCGCTTGCATTTTTGATTTCCTTCATAGGTTAATTGTACACTATTTCAAAGTCTGATTCTTTTTGTGCAGCAAAATAACTGTATAGACATACATACATATATTGTATTTAACATATACTTTAACATATTTAACATGTATTCATCTACCTGCCATCTGGGGGAGGCAGTGGGGGGAAGGAAGGAAAAAATTGGGACAAAAGGTTTTGCAGTTGTCAATGCTGAAAAATTACCCATGCATATATCTTGTAAATAAAAAGCTATAATAAAAAAAGTTTCACTAAATGATCTCTAAGCTTCCTTCCAACTCTAAGATTCTGATTTCATTTCTCATTTATATAAAAGTATATCCACAAAAGCATTCATTTGTCACTGAAATTGTTGTTCCTACCATCTATATGGTAGGAAACCCACACAAATTTTGACCACAATGAGTCAGTGGTTTCCACAAGAAATCTAAGAAGTATATTCACTCAGTTCTATCCCAAGGAGAAAGTTGAAATATTTTAGAAGCTAAATGCATTATTTCAAGGCATAGTAATATTCTTTAGCATATAAATCAATTAACAAATATTATCCTCTTTTCCTTTCTATCTCTTGGCTTTTCTGGCTTCTTTCAAAACTTGACTCAAATGTCATCTTCCATAAGATCAATGAATAAATTTTATCAAGCACATACTATATGCCAAGCACTGTGCTAAGTACTGGGGATACAAAAAGAAGCAAAGCATAGCATCATAGGTTTCCTTATCTCTTATGTCATCATGATTATGAGATCCATGAAAAATGTGGAACTAGTATAATTTTATCATATCCCAAAAGTTGTGATGGATGGATCACTATCAAACTACTCTAGTACAGTATAATGGGACTTTGTCTTTGATCTTATGCCAGTCAACATTTTTGTCAATAATTTGAATTGATTGTTGGGATGTTTATTAAACTTTCAAATATCACAGAAATAGAGGGGAAGTCTCACCTTAGGATAAAAGATGATCATCTAATAAGATGAAATTTAATGGTAATAAATGTAAAATCACAAAATGTCAGTTGGAACATTTATTCGAACTCATATATGGAAAAACTCTGATTTAAAATAACCTGATGCATAGTCATTTGGCCTACATTTGATGACTTTTGGAGAGGGAAAATTCACCAAACTACAAAGCAACTCATTTTTCTTGAGAACAGCTCTTTATTAGAAATTTTTACTAATGATTATTTTGTACACAACACTCTCAATCTTCCATCTCTGTGTTTTTTACAAGTTGGCACCCAGGCATGGAATGTTCTCATCATTTACCTTCACCTCCTAGTTTCCATAGCTTCCTTAAGACTCTGCTCAAGTCTTCTATGACTCAGAAGTCTTTTCTCTATCCTCTCTCTTCTACACATATTTAAAAAAATGGATGCCCATTCTTCAAAATTGAAAATCAGGGATAAAAAACCCAAAATAAAATTGTTCCAGCTCTCAAAATGTTTCAAACTCTATAGGAAATTATTGAACATGCACACAAATAAATATAACACAACATGACCTGAGGAGGAAGAAAGCACTTTATAAATCTTTATAAATAATATACCACTGAGCAGAGTCATAATATATTCTGAAAGATAATAAAGGGGAGAGTACATTCCAGGAATGAGAACAACCTACAGAGGTAAAAGACAGAATATCAAATCTGATAAATAAGTAATTTGGCTAGAATGTGTTGTCCATAAAGGGTGAATCATTAAATAAGGTTGTAAAGGTAGGCTGAAGTCAAATTGGGGAAGATCATAAGTACTAGATTAAGGAGCTCATCCTTTATATCAAGAAAAAGAACCCATGAAGTCTTTTATTTAAGGGAGCCACATGATAAGACCTATGCCCAAAGATTATCTGGTACCTATATGAAGTCTAGATTGTAGAGTGGAGATACTGGAAACAGTAATGCAGGATGGCAGAGCCAAAATGACAAAGACATGGACTTGCCTGAGCTTTTCCCTAAACTCCTCTGAACAACTTTAAATGATGTTCTAAAACAAATCTGGATGGGCAAAACTCATAATAGGTTGGAATGAAACAATTTTCCAGTCCAAGACAACTTAAAAGAGCATCAAAAAGGGTTTATCTCATCAGAGTAAAAATAGAGTGCAGTTCAGTGCTTCTGTGGAAGCACAGACCATACTCCAGAAAAGCAGAAGCAGGTGTTGGGAACAACTTAATTAACGATGGGAGTCACTATGTCCCGACCTTTCAGACCATGGATGATAAGGGGGTTAAACAACTGGTCAAAAAGATATTACAGAATTCTATTTGCTGGCACTAGGGGCAGGACTTTTCTGTTTTACCCATACTCATAACTTGGCAGCAGGGGCCTTCTTCACAGTTCCAGGACAGAAAAGAGTTCTTGCAGTCATAAACTCAAAGAATAGATCAGAAGAGTAGTAAATACTCCTTGGATCATACTACCTTTGAAAAAATGATAACTTAGAGATCCCTAAAAATATTTCTGAAAACATTTGTACAAAATCCCCCAAAGCTTGTGATAGTGTGCACTTCATCTGAAAGTAAGCCCCACTTTAGCAAAGAATTAAAAGTCAAGAAATAGACTGGAAAAATGAGTAAACAACAGGAAAAATTCTGACTATAGGGTTATTATGGTGACAAGAAAAATGAAAACATCTGCTCTGAAGAAGACAACAAAGTCAAAGCTCCTACAGTTCAAAATCTCAAATAAAAAATATGAATTTGTCTCACATCATGAAAGAAATCATTTTTTTTAAATCAAGTAAAAATAGTAGAAGAAATGTAAGGGCAGCTAGGTGGCACAGTGGATAGAGCACCAGCCCTGAAGTCAGGAGGACCCGAGTTCAAGTCTGGTCTCAGACACTTAGCACTTCCTAGCTGTGTGACTTTGGGCAAGTCACTTAACCCCAGCCTCAAAAAAAAAATGTGAAAAAAAAATTGAAAATGATGCAATAAAATCATGGAAAAATGAGTCAAGATTTTGATAAAGTAGGGACAAAAAATACCTTAAAAATAAAAATAGACCAAATGATAAAAGAGGGACAAAAATTAAATGAGGAGAAGAATGTGTTGAAAAGTAGAATTGAACAAAAGGAAAATGAGGTACAAAAGCTCACTGAAGAAAAAAGTTCCTTAAAAATTAAAATTGAGCAAGTGGAAGCTAGTGACTCTTTGAGACATCAAGAAACAATAAAACAAAATTAAAAGAATAAAAAATTAGAAAACAATGTGAAATATCTTATTGAAAAAAAATAACTGGTCTGGAAAACAGAATCAGGAGAATTTTTTAAATATTGGATTTCCTGAAAGCCATTATCAAAAAAAGAGCCTAGACATCATCTTCTAAGAAATTATCCAGGAAAATTTCCCTCATATCCTAGAAACAGAGGATAAAATAGAAATTGAAAGAAAAGAAAAACAATTCAAGTATTTTAAAACCACAGTAAGAATAATATACGATTTAGAATATTCTGAATTAAAGGAATAGAATGCTTGAAATGTGATATTCTGGAGGGTAAAGTAGCTAACACTATAACCAAGAATCACCTATCTAATTAAATTGAATGGTTTAGGGAGAAAATGGATATTCAATGAAATAGTTAATGTTCAAGCATTACCAATGAAATGGCCAGAGCTGAATAGAAATTTTGACTTTCAAATACAAAACTCAAAAAACAAAAAGGTAAAGAGAAAAAGGCTATCATAAGGGACTTAGGTTAGATTGTTTACATTCCTGCATGGGAAGGTAATACTTGTAAAATATAAAAAAATCTTTCTTATTATTAGGAGAGTTTGAAGTATATAAATATAGATACAGATATACATAAAAGACAGATAGAAAAAGAAAGGGGTTGGACACAATTGTGAGTTGAATATGATGAGATGATATCTAAAAAAAAGATAAAAATTAAATTGTAGGAAAGGAGAATGAATTGGAAGAAAAGGAGAAAGAGAGAGAATAGGGCAAATTATCTGACATAAAAGAGATAAGAAAGACCTTTTACAGTAGAGAGGAAGATGGGAAAGATGGTGGGAAATACTTAAATGCTTGCTCTCATCAGAATTGGTTGAAAGAGGGAATAACATACACACTCAATTGGATGTAGTAATCTCTCTTACCTATAGGAAAATAGGAGGAAAGGAAGTAATAAAAGGAGGACCATACTTATTGAAGGAAGAGCAGACTGGGGAAATGGTAGTCAAAAGCAAAACACTTGAGGAGGAACATAGTGAAATGAAGGAATAGAATAAATAGTTGAGAACAGGATGGAGAGAAATGCAGCTAGTAATCATAACTATGAAAAAGTATTTGAAACACATTTCTCTAATAAAGGTCTCATCTCTCAAACACATAAATGAGTCAACTTTATAAAAATAAGAGCCATCCCCAATTGATAAATGATCAATAATATGGACTATCAGTTTAAGACCAAGTGATCAAAACTATTGATAGCTACATGAAAAAAAAAATGCTCCCAACCACTACTGTTTAGAGAAATTCAAATTAAAACAACTGAGCAATTATTACCTTATAACTATTAGATTGACTATAGAATAGAAAAATGTTCAAGGACATGTTTGAAATTGAGAAACTGATATACTGTTGGTGGAATTGTGAACAGATTCAACCACTTTGTAGAACAATTTGGAACTATGCCCAAAATCCAATAAAAACATGCACACTCTGACATAACAATACTATTACTAGGCCTATACCCCAAAAGGTAAAAAAAAAAAGGTAAGAGGATATCTAAGTATAAAATATTTATTGCCATTCATTTTTGATGGCAAAGAATTGGAAATTGAAGGGATGCCAAATTAGCAAATAGCTGAACAGGTTGTGATACACGATTGTGATGAAATGCTATTATGCTATAAGAAATGATGAGCTGGGTGCTTTCAGAAAATACACAAACTTCAATGAACTGATACAAAATGAAATGAGTAGAACCAAAATAAAACTGTGCACAGTAACAGCAATATTCAATGACGATCAACTGGGAATGATTTCATTACTCTCAGCAATACTGAGATCCAAAAGAATTCATGATGAATGTCTACCTCCAGAGAAACAAGTGATGAAATCTGAGTTCAAAACATACTTATTTTTAAACCTATTTTCTTGTTTTTTTTAAATTTTGATTTATGTTTTTTTTATAACATTCTAATAAGGAAATAAAATTTGCATGACCACAGATATATAGCATACCAAATTGCTTGGCTTCTCAATAACAGAGAAAGGAAAAGAGAGAGGGAATTTAAAATGTAAATTTAAAAATGAAAGTTGAGAACTGCTTTACAAGTAATTGAGGAAAAATACTGAAGAAGAAAAAAGAAAAAAACCAATAATGCAAACAAGAGGTAGTGGATATTTGAACCATAATGATAACATCTGTGGGAAGAAAAGGGAATTGATATAGGAGATGTAAAAGACGAAAGGAAAAGGAAAAGGAGGGTTCAAAGGCTCTGAGGTTGTGGATCTGAGTTATTATAAGAACCATGAGGCATTCAACAGAAATAAGATTTTAGGGGAGAATTGTGTTTGGTATGAAAGGCAATGAATTATATTTTGGACATGAAGTGCAATGCCTATGGTGAATCCAAGTAGAAATGACCATCAGATAATTTTCAATGTAAAATTGTAATTCAGAAGAAAGAATATATCTAGTTAGAGAAACATGGAATCATCTGGATAGAAATGATACTTGAACTCATGGTAGCCACTGACTTCATCTTTTGAGAGAGTAGATAGAAAAAAAAAGAAGAGGAAACAGGAAAAAGCTTTGATTGAAACCTACAGTGAGGGAGCATGATATGGATAATAATCTACCACATTAACAAGAGAATCATGCCATAAAAAGTAAAGAAATTTTCTTTTCAGTTGTTAAGGTTCAGTTGAGATTCAGTAAAATTAATTTGTAGTGGTCTCAATTAATATGGTTATAACTACCTCTTCTGGCAATCAGCTATATGGAAGTATAAATGGGGGGAAATGGAATATAGGAGTAAACTAAGGTTGAGGATTAGAAGAAAGAGATTAACAAAAGGATGGAAGAGAGTTAAAAGTAAAGGGGACAGATAGGTGAGCCAGATAATTATAGGAACAATTGTAAAAGAGAAAATGAGACTATAAATAGGATAATGGCCTAGGGGGATAGAGAGAAATAACGGATTGTGATAAAGAAGAATAATAGTTTTAGAAAAAATGAGATTTTAAAAAGACATGGAAAATCAAGAAATTATGGTCACAAAGAGGAATTTCAAAATACACCATCTTAGAAGTGGTCTGGGTAGTGAGATATAATATATAAATATCTTTAGGGAATGGTTGAGGTCTGGGGAATTAAAATTTTGGATTGTGAAGAGGTTAATGAAGTAGGACACCAGAATGTTTGAACAGACACACTAGTTTGTATATAAAGGTTTCCAGATATAAAAGGAAATAGTTGGATAGAGAGGAAAATGGAACTATAAACTGAATTCCTTAAGAAGGAACTTGAATGTCTTGAATGACAAAAGATCACAGCAATAAGAATATAAAGACCCTGAAAGAAAGGGTCAGGGAAAGAATCAGGAAAAGCTAGCTAATACCATGCAATTCACAATTTTCAATTTTTCACAACAAAAAAACTGCTGTAAACATTTTTGTTTAAATAGATCCTTACCTTTTTTTTAATAATCTTTTAGGAATACAGACTTTGTAATGCTCATACTGGATCCAAGTTTTGCATGGTTTTATATCCCTCTGAATTCATTTCCACTTGCTTTCCAGAATGATCGGATAAGTTCACTAATCTACCAACGATGTATTAGTGTTCCAGTTATTTCCACATTTTTTCCAACATTTGTCATTTTTCTTTTCTGTCATAAAAGTGGTATCTCAGAGTCGTTAGGACACTTTTTCATACGAGTAGAAAACAGCTTTGATTTCTTCATCTGTTTATATGCTTAGGGAAATGATTTATAATTATGTACATTTGATTCAGTTTTATATATTTGTGAAATGAGTCCAGTTTTCCAGTTTTGCCAACATTTTTGGTCAAATAGTGAGTTTTTCTAACAAAACCTTGAATTTTAGGGTTCATCAAAAACAAATTACTATGGTCACTTACTATAATGTATCTCTTAGCCACTACCAGCTTGTTTTGACGATTACTTCTTTCTAATATAATTTGAGATTTGGTAAACCTAAGCCACCTTCCTTCACTTTTTAAATTGATTCTATTGATATTCTTAACCATTTGTTCTTCCAATTGAATTTTGTTATTATTTTCTCTAGCCCCATAAAATAAATTTTGGTAGTTTGGTATGATACTAAATAAGAAGAATCATTTAGGTAGAATTGTCACTTTTATCACATTGACACATCACCCAAGATTTTAGACATATTGTGCTTTATTTTCTAGCCAAGCAAAGGATATATGAATTCAAAGCAAAAACCATTTTAGTGAAATAATGAGATGAATAACTAGGAAGATTTCATCTGTACACACAGCAATCCCATGCAATGATCACTCAGGATAGAGGGAGCACAAATAAGATGGGGCATAAACATGTCCAGATAATTCATACCTTAAAACATATTGTTTATCATTATTAATATCCTCTGATGATATTCTCAAAAAAGCTGCTTTTACTACTAAGCTATGAACCTTTTCTTTTCCACTATTATTCTATATGAGGTTTCTCTGTTTCCTTGCTGCTAAATTGTCCCTGTAGTTAGTGATGGCTGTTGCTATGTCTGCTGATGATCTTTGCTATCATCTGTCTGTCTTCACTTCAACTACATAACCCCTAAATGCTATCCACAACCAATTTTTATTTGTTGTTGTGGTTGGTTTTTTTGTTTGTGATACAAACCCCAAGCCAAACATTCAACCAACAAGACAAAAAAGACTTTAGCAACTTTTAAAGTCTGCCTTCTAAAATCATTTCCTCTTGTCTGGTTCAAATTTCATAACCCAAACTCCACTTTTATTGTTCTAGTGTCTAGCAACAATAAAATCAATGGTTTCATTACAGTTGTTTTTACTTTGAAGTGCTTCAAATTTTTCAAGGAATAATTCATTCTCCTTCCCTGCCTAGAGAGTATTGAGGCCTTTTTCCAACTACTGTACATTCTACTCTACAGGAAAAACAAGTTTTGTTTTGTGAAAATATAGCAGTTAAATGGCATGGACAGAAACTTATACTACATATTTTAAATAACTATAAAATTCTCCCTTTTTCATGCACTTGATGGAAGTTAAATATATATTTGACATTATAATTAAGATAATATTCTATCAATTTTTCTCTAATCATGTTTATACTCTTTCAACTGCCATGATATAGTTGATTCATGTACCCCTTTTTCCAGGAACCATTTATTCCTGAACTTTCTGGCTCTATCCTAATTTACCCATATGCTGAGCAGTGAATGGCATTGACCTTGATCAAAGTCACCTATGCCTCACATCCAGACCAATGAAATAGGTTACCTTGAGTTTCACACAAAAAGGAGATAACTACCTATATGCAAGAATAAAACAACCATACTGTCTTTAGTTCATCTACCTTTAAACTCAATTCTATACTACTAACTCACTATTGTTAGGTTTAACTACATTCAAATTTTCACCAAATAAACTGAGCCCTTGTATTTGTCATTCCTTGTATTTATGTCATCCCTACCCTTGTGTTAACTGAAAAGATTTCATGGTAATCTAATTAATAGTAGATACTCATTTCTTCTTTTCCATCTGAATCTAATCCTGCCCTACCACAACATTTTCACAGTTTCACTGATCAGGCCCTGTCAGGTCATTTCTAACTCAGGAGATAAACTCCTCCAGCAAGGAATCTGTCCATGAGACTTATGGATAAAAGTCATCAAATAGCATTAAAACCCTAAAATAATCAATTTGACTAAATTGGTATAGTTTTATTCTCTCAAGGGCATCTTGTTACACCTGTAATGCCAATATTGAGCAATTCTAATTGGCTTGCTAATATCTGGTAAGCCTCAGTATTTGTATTCATAGCTTTCTTGTTGACAATTTGTAGATTTTGGGAGCTATAATCCTTATTTTCAAATTCTTCCTGCTTTGTGCCTTATTCCATACTCCCTACAATCAACCCCATGTCTCTTTCATCCTCAAAAAAATAAAATCCTAACTTGATCCTTTCATTTCTAATATCATCTTATACTCCTTTTTGCTCTTTCTGGATAAATTCCTTGAAAAAAAACTAAAAAGGTATCTTCACTTTTTCTCCTCTCACTCTCTTTTTAACCTTTATAATCTGGCTTCCATCTTCACCATTCTACCAAAACTGTTCTCTCAAAGTTATCAATGATCTCTTACTTGCCAAATCAAATGGTCTTTTCTCAATCTTCAATTTCCTTGATTTCTCTGAAGCGTTTGATATGGGTAATAACTCTTTTTCCCTTGATATTCTCTTTCCTATATGTTTTTGAGAAACCAATCTCTTTTGAATCTCTCTTTTTTTTTTGAAACCTCTTTTTGAACCTGGACGATTCTTTTTCTATCTCCTTTGTTAGAAACTCTTCCAGATCATGATTTTGCATTCTGACCTGGTCCTTTTCTCTTCTGCTTCTATATTACTTCATTTGTTATTCTTTGTTAACTCTCAGAGATTTATATACCATTTTTATGTTAATGATTCTCAAATCTTCCTATAATGCTTTAACCTCTCTGCTAGCCTCCTACATATCATATCTCCAGCTTCCTTTCAAATACTATAAACTTGATATTTAGTAGATATCTTAAATTCAACATGTTCAAAATCAAAGACATTATTTTTACCCTAAATTCTTTTTCTTTCTTTCCACACCATTTTCCCATTTCTTAGGTGCAATTTTGGTGTAATCTGTGGCTCCTCACTATGTTTCATCCCCCACATTTAATCCGCTTTCAGGGCTTGTTGATTTCTCTTTTTCAGCATCTCTTGGATATACCCTCTTCTCTTCTCTGACTCATTCTTTGCCTATTTTTCCAAATAGGTTATATAATACTGGAATTAGTTATTCTATAAACATTTGATAGCATTCACTTGTAAATTCACCTGGACCTATAGATTTTTTCTTAGGGAGTCCATTTATAGCTTCTTCAAAGGAAAGATATTTTGAAGATGGGATTTTAGTTAAGACTGAACGGAAGACAATAGGCAGAGATGAGAAAGGGAAAAATTCCAGGTATGAAAAACATCTAAGGGAAATGCCCAGAACTGAGAGAAGAGGTGTGGAAGAGCAAAGAGACATTGGAGACATAAGCAAAGAATGAATCCTACAAAATTCTACTTATGATAAAATGTGGTGTTGATATCTAAACCAGGAAAAGACAAAACAGAGAAAGAAAATTATAAACCAATTAATGAATATAGATGCAAATTGAAAAGGTTGCACAGTCAAAGGTTCTGATAAAAACCTTATTTCTAAAATATATAGTGAATTGACACAAATTTATAAGAATTCAAGCCATTCTCCAATTGGTATATGTTCAAGGGATATGAACAGACAATTTTCAGAGAAAGAAATTAAAACTATTTCTAGTCATATGAAAAGGTGCTCCAAATCACTATTGATAGAGAAATGCAAATTAAGGCAACTCTGAGATACCACTACACACTTCTCAGATTGGCTAAGATGACACAAAAAGATCATGACATATGTTGGAGGGAATGTGGGAAAACTGGGGCATTGATACATTGTTGATGGAACTATAAATGGATTCAACCATTCTAGAGAGCAATTTGGAACTATGCTCAAAAAGTTATCAAACTGTGCATATCCTTTAACCCAGCAGTGTTTCAACTGGACTTATAATCCAAAAAGATCTTAAAAGAGGGAAAGGGACCCATATATGCAAAAATGTTTGTGGCAGCCTTTTTTGTAGTTGCAAGAAACTGGAAACTGAATGGATGCCCATCAGTTGGGGAATAGCTGAATAAATTATGGTATATGAATGTTATGGAATATTATTGCTCTGTAAGAAATGACCAGCAGGATGATTTCAGAGAGGCCTGGAGAGACTTATGTGAACTGATGCTAAGTGAAATGAGCAGAACCAGAAGATCATTATACATAACAACAACACAATTTACAATGATCAATTCTGATGGACATGGCTCTCTTCAACTATTAGATGATTCAAACCAGTTAAAATTGTTCAGTGATGAAGAGAACCATCTACACCCAGAGAGAGGATTGTGGGAACTGAATGTGATTCATAACACAGCATTTTCACTCTTTTCATTGTTGCTTGTTTGCGTTTTATTCTGCTGCTTCTTTTTTTTTTTTTACTGGTTTGATTTGATTTTTCTTGTGCAGCACAATAATTGCATAAATATATATATATATATATATATCCATATATTGGACTTAACATGTTTTTCTACCACGTTTAATATATATTGGATTACTTGCCATTTAGGGGAAGGCGTGGAGAAAAGAAGGTAAAATTGGAACACAAGGTTTTGCAAGGGCTACAATTGAAGAATTGTCCATGCATATGCTTTGGAAAATAAAAAAAAATTAATTAAAAAAAGTTGAAAACTATCTTCATATGTAATTGGAAAAATAAAATGCTATTTTTTAAAAAATCCTTTTCCAACCCATTTAATTTTTTTATTTTCAAAAGATATGCACAGATAATTTTTCAACATTGATCCTTGCAAAACCTTGTGTTCCAAATTTTCCCTTCCTTCCCCCTACCCCTTCCCCTAGATGCCAAGCAATCTAATATATGTTAAATCCAATATATGTAAACATATTTACACAATTATCTTGCTGCACAAGAAAAATCAGATCAAAAAGGAAAGGAAATGAATATGAAAACAAAATTTAAGCAAACAAAAAGAAGAGTGAGAACATTATGTTGTGATCCACACTCAATTCCCACAGTCTTCTCTGGGTGTAGATGGCTCTCTTCATCATAGGATTATTGAAACTGGCCTCAATCATCTCATTATTTTCCAACCCATTTTAACTGTAGGACCTTTCCTCCCTTAATTGTTTTCCATTTACCATGTATATGACCTTAATTTACTTATTGTCTCCTCCATTAAGTGTGAGCTCCTTGAAGGAAGGGACTATCCTTTGCTTCCCCAATGCTTAGCTCACTTCTTGGCAAATAGTGGGATTTAATAAATATATGTTAATTTACTGATTATAGATAAAAATAAAATTCTTGGGATGGGAAGCATTATTAATTGACTCTCCTTCAAAGGAAGAAATAGTAGTTATATGAACAGTGCCATATAACTTTATGGTGCTTAGTATCATAAAGCATATATAAAATAAAAGCATACCAACATTTGCTTCCACACATATGTGTTAAGTACCTACTATGTATAAATATTACAAATTTTAAAAGTAACAGCTGCTTGTGGCAGAAATCTAGGTGGAGTATTCTGGGAAATATTGAGGAGAGAAAGGATACTAACAACTAGAGGAATAAAGGAAGATTGCCTGAAGAGGAGAAATATGATCAGAGTATGCACAGTCTTACTGCTTTTTGGACATAATTCCCTACTTTGCAGGGAAAAAATATTCTGAAAAGTAGAAATAAGCAGGGTAGGTATTCCATTTATGGAAAAGGGACCGTATACATGCATGGAAGTGGCAGCTGGTATTTCTAATCTGGAAAATAACTAGTCCAGGGTGATAGATATAAAATTTATTAATAATAGTAATAAAGTATGCAAACCTTTTGTATATATTATTTTATTTGATCCTCATCAATGAGATGATCAAAACCCAATGAGATTAATGTACCCTATAAAAAGAAAAAAAAAGTTTAATAAATAAGAAAAGTTGGTTGGATACAGATTAAGGAGGGCTGGAAATTGGCAGACCTAACCGTTAGGATTTTATCTTTTAAGTCAATCAATAACAGCTAAAGGTATTTCACCATGCATCCTGAGGGACATGGTCAAGGGTCTGTCTTATGGCAATTATTTTGCCAATTGTATAAAGTAAGGATTAGAAAGATTAGAGACAGACAGGCCAATTAGAAAGCTATTATAACAGGTGAGAAGTTATGAAAACCTGAACTAACTACTGCCCTTATGTGTAGAAAGAAAAAAATATTTTAGAAGTATTATGAAGGTAAATTTGACAGGAATTAACAAATGATTAAATGGAGGGTGAAAACTAGCTGAAGGCAAAAATAAAAATCACTGAAATATGGGACCTTAGTAGTGAGAGGATCTTGAGGCCTTTATGAAAAATGGGGACAATTAAAGGAAAAGGTTTAAGGAAGAAGACATTTAATTTTTGGACATATTGGGCCTGAGGTACATATCAGGAGGATATTTAAATAATGATGAATCCATAGTGAACCCAATAAGCAGAATTATATGACTTCCTCCATCAATGATTATGGTAGAAAAAGTAGGAAAGGAAAAAGACATATGATGAAGATAACCTCAAACTGAGAGTACAAAAGCTATACATCATAGAAAGATGAGAGAAGAGATTCAGATGTGAAAGACAATGCCTTTTTTTAATGAACTTGACAAGTAATCAATATGCACATTTCTATAAGTAGTCAGAGGTGAGTTTTAGAAATGTTTAGATTAGCAGAAACATAACTGCTCCCACTTGGAAGTTTCCCCGATTTGTGTTAGCAGAGTCATTCTTTTCAAAATTCTCCTTCAGCCCCAAAAGAATGGCTTTCTATTATTCAGTGTTCACTCCATCCTTCTGTCAGAGTTAGATGGAAACAGTGATTATTGGGACAGTACAAACTGCAGAGTAAAATTGCCTAAGGTGCTTGATTCTGAGGAAACCATCTCCTGGTTTTAGCTTATATAGCCACTTTCAGTCAGTTAAAATCAGTGGCTCTGAAATTTCCTAAAAATAATTCACATTATTTATTATCCCTTTTATGAGATTTATAAAACAAAATAATCATCAATATACATTATATTCTTTCTCATTCAAATCGAATCCCTAGCTGAAATAGAATCCTAGTGCCTTAGATAGAGGGTCCAAAACTCTCTCCTTATCTGTACATATAATAGTCCATCTATTTTACCTTTCTGTGCATGCCTACCTCTTAAGGAAAAAAAACTACACAACAACAGTCAAAATTGATCCTCTATTTAGCTGGCTTTGGTATTAATTAAATTAATTAATTAAAAACTCTGATTACAATTCTGTTTTTTGTTTTTGTTTTTGTTTTTTTGTTTTTTGTTTTTTGGGGTTTTTTTAATAAAGGAAGGGGAGGACAAAGAGCCACTTCTCTGTCTGCCATGAATTTTTTTATCTTAAAAAAGTTTCTACTGATTGGATATATCTTATGATCTGGCATCAACTATCCCCTGTGGCTTGACATATTCAAGGCACTATTGACCAGGAAAGCCCTGTTATACTCAGTACCAGTCATGTTTTGTCTTTAGTCTGCATATCTAGCTTTCATCACCTTTCTTCAGAAATCTCACTAACAGAAGTGATCATGCTATAGATATTTGAATGCTACTGGCCCTTAGCCATATGCCTCAATACTTCTAGTCTGCAGTAGGAGGGCATCTAGATGGTGCACCAGCCCTGAAATCAGGAAAACTTGAGTCAAATCCAACCTTGGACACTTAATCTTTCCAAGCTGTGTGAGCCAGAGCAAGTCACTTTAACCTCAATTGTCTCAACAACAACAACAACAACAAAAAAAAAAAAAAAAAAAAAAAGACAGAAAAAAAGGAAAAGAAAAAAAAATAATCATTAAAAAGTCTATAGTAGCCCTTTTTTTCTGAAGATAGTTGAGGTAGATTCTGCACTGGCAGAATCAGGATTTTTTAAGGATTATCAACATAATTTATGAGAAACATAAATTTGGGGTATATTCCAGAGGAATTGTTAAAATATTGATTCAACCAATTGGGGAAGGGTTGAATAAATTGTGGCATGTCATTATGATGGAATATTATTGTTCTATAAGAAATGATGAACAGAATGCTCTCAGAAAAAAATAACTGGGAAGTCCTCCATGCAAAGTGAAATGTACTGTGTACAAAGTAATAGCAATGTGGGACGATCAGCTATGAATGATTTTGCCATTCTAAGCAAAATCCAAGATGATTCTGAAGGGTTTATGATGAAAAAATGTTATCCATACCTAGAGAAAGAACTAGTGTGTGCATACCCTTTGATCCAGCAGTGCTACTACTGGGCTTATATCCCAAAGAAATACTAAAGAGGGGAAAGAGACCTGTGTGTGCCAAAATGTTTGTGGCAGTCCTTTTTGTAGTGGCTAGAAACTGGAAAATGAATGGATGCCCATCAACTGGAGAATGGTTGGGTAAATTATGGTATATGAAGGTTATGGAATATTATTGCTCTGTAAGAAATGACCAGCAGGATGAATTCAGAAAGGCTTAGAGAGATTTGCATGAACTGATGCTGAGTGAAATGAGCAGAACCAGAAGATCACTATACACTTCAACAACAATACTGTATGAAGATATATTCTGATGGAAGTGGATATCTTCAACATAAAGAAGATCCAACTCACTTCCAGCTGATCAATGATGGACAGAAACAACTACACCCAGAGAAGGAACATTGGGAATTGAATGTAAAATATTAGCACTACTGTCTATCTACCCAGGTTACTTATACCTTCGGAATCCAATATTTAATGTGCAACAAGAAAATTGGATTTACACACATATATTGTATCTAGGTTATACTGTAACACATGTAAAATATATGGGATTGCCTGTCATCTAGGGGAGGGAGTAGAGGGAGGGGAAAATTTGGAAAAATGAATACAAGGGATAATGTTATAAAAAAAATTACTCATGCATATATACTGTCAAAAAATTATAATTATAAAATTAACAAAAAAAAAACTAGTTGTGCCTGAGTACAGATTGAAGCATATTTTTTTTTACTTTATTTTTCCTGAGGTTTTTTTGGGGGGAGGGGATCTATGTTTTTTTTTTTTCACAATATGACTTCTATGGAAATATTTTTTCCTTAACTTTACATGTAGCTTCTTAATAGTGTTAGGGGAAGGAGGATGGAAAAAATATGGAACTCAAAGTTTAAAAAATGTAAAAAAAAATTTGTTTTACCTATAATTGGAAAAAATAAAATATTGAAAAATAAAAATGAAATAAAATATTGATCTAAATTTTATACTACTTTCTATTTGTTCAATGAATTCAACAAACATTTATTGAATACTACTATATGTAAGGTAAATGAATGATGATGTAAAGAAATATAATATTTGTTAAATAACTTTGTAAATTACAATGTTCTCAGAGAGCAGGTTAATTTTTTTCTTTTTTTAGCACAAAAACCCCATATTGTTGGTATCATAGATCTATGGAACTCTTTAAGGATAAATTTTAATTGGTTAATAAACATAGGATGGCAACCTGCTGATAGTGAATACCATTTTAAAGGGAAATGGAAACATAGAGAATATTTAGTTAAATATAATGAAATTAACTTACTAGGATTATGTTGTTTGGACAGTCCAACATGATAATCAATCAATACAATCAAACACTACAAATGGACCACCATCTTGAACCAGAATTAAATATCAGAATTAAACAGTACTGAATTGAATTACAAATGTTTAAATGATTCTGTTTCTTCTTAAAACTAAAATGCACTTTTTCCAACGTCAATATCCTCCCTACTATATTGCTACAAATGATGTAATATTACAATCACCAAAGAATTAAAGGACCAATGGAGTGATGGATGGTGATCAAGAGAAAGATCAGCATATTATCAAGGACAAATTTCTCAAGAAAAGTAGTATAAAGCATGCCATGTAGAAAAATTGGACTTATTCTCAAGGCCTAAAATTTGATGTAATAAACAGAAATCTGGAAACAGAATCTGGATAATTAACACATTAACAGCTTCAACAAAGTAATTCTGCTTCTAAGAAAGAACTCATGAAATCCTTGGGAACAGGTCAGCAGGGGTGTCAGGAAGTAAGAGGAAGCTAAGCAGAGCTAAGTCTAATTCCTGTAGATATTTTTTGGGTTCATTAAGCCTTTGTAATCTTGTATGCTTTCCCCTGCCATCCTTTTTCTATTATTCTATTTTCTTCATATCTAGTTTATATGATTTAGTGTAAATATTTTTTAAAAATAGCAAATATGTATTATTTCAAGTGATCACGGTAAGGGATAAAAAAAAAAAAAAAAAAAAGATCTGTTCTGTACTTGGACCCAGCCCAATTCATAGCAGAAAAGAAGAAAAATGGGGTCATTAATAAACTTTGTTGATGTTCTTGGCTTTCTAGTAAAGAATAATGGTACAGACAAAAGCATGGTACTGATACTCGAGTAATGATAGTAGAGTACATATTTTAGCACATATTCAGGACTATGATTGTATAATTGCATAAGAGCATTAGATTCAGAGACTCAGAAATTTCTAAATACTTTTTAAACATTTGTTATACACATATACACATATGTTGTATGCACATATGTTATATACACAAATACAACATATATATAGGGGAAATGTATGCATATGTGTGCATATGTTCATACATTTAAATTTTTTCACATGCTTTCTTATAAACATCTGCAAATTTAACATCCTTGGTAAATGTTTAATTATAGATGAACAAATACTACTTTTAGATATTAACCATCTGATTTTGATTGAAATTGTGCATTCCTAAGTGAAATCTGGGAAACAGGATTTCAATATAGAGCCTGTCCATGTATAATATAAATAAGCCAATAATATGGCATGTTAATTTTTAAATACATAGCTCACATTGACACTTATAGTCTGTTTGTCAATAACGTACAGATTAAGTGTTCCTAAGAATATACATTGACATGTAAGATTGCATGAGCTCAAAATGAGTCATTTGAACATCATATAATAATGATGTATGGATTTGATATGACTTATATACTCCTGTTACAATGTTTTGTTTTATTTAATTTCCATCCTGGAAACAATTTTAAGAAACTATTAATGATTTTTTTCCCCTTTCTTGATTTTAAAAATACATTTTGCTATAAACTAGTAGCAGGTAGATACAGAAAAATAGCTTTTTATATACATATGAGAATTTCATTTTCAAGTTTATATGGTCTAGCCCAAACTTGGAGAAATTAGTTGTACTTCAGATATTGTAAAAATTGTCTCTCCCCCCCAGGAGAGTTTTATCATTCAATCATGTATTGCTGAAATTTAAAGAATAAGTTTATCTCTAACATTTTAATGTTGTCTTTAAGTCAAATAATTGTTTTGTTCATGCTTTTGTTGTTTTCTAAAATTGTTGTCTATCTTCTCTTTCTGACAGGTAGTCTACAATATACTGTGTAATAATAATAGTCTATTACACATTATGCTTTCCCTCCCAATTTTAACTCCATTGATCCTTACTGAAATGTTCTATGCCAGGTTTCCCTCATGATTTATGGATTTCTTTAAATGATTATGGCAGCCCATTATGGAATTTTATTAGTATCTATGAGGGCATTTTTAGGACAATTCATTGACTAAAAGGTATTATATATAAACGACGTTGTAAGGCTTCATACCCACTTGCTATAAGTTACAGTAGAAATACTGTTTCTATCAGAAATGATCTACTTTTGTCTTATAAGTGGTAATAAGAGAATTCCTAATAATGACTAACATAAGATAGCAGATATCCCTACTGCAAATATTTACAAATAAGCCTCTAGAATAGGCAATCAAGGCCTGACTAGTATGCTCATAAAATTTGCAGATGACAAAAAAGTAGGAGGGACAGTTATCACAGTGGAATATAAATTTGGAATCCCCCCAAAAAAAAATCTCTAACCTGCTAGAATTGTGTATTAAATCTAATTAAATTAAATTCAATAGAGATAAAAGCAAATTCTTCACTTGGAAATAAAAAATCAATTCCACAAATATAAGCTTGGGGAGGCATGGGTAGATAGCAATTGTTCTAAAAATCAGAGAATTTTAATGAATTACAACTTCTATGTGAATCAACTGCATGATATATTAGCCAAAAATGTTTAGCAAGTATGTGGTGCATTGGAAAAGCCAAAGTTTCCAGGAACATTGTGCTAATAATCCCATTGCTCTCTGATCTTGGCAGACATCATACAAAGTCATGAGTCCTAATATCAAGAAAATTTTCTAATTGCTGTTGTTCTTCTTGTTTCATTGTTTCAGCCATGTCAATTCTTCATGACCCCATTTGGAGCATCCTTGGCAAAGATATTGGAATGGTTTGCTGTTTTCTTCTCTAAACTCATCTTAGAGTTATCCAAAAAGTTCAATGAGCTGCTTCAAAAGATGCTAGGATAAAGATTTTTCCTCTTTGGAAGTATTCAAGGAGTGATAGGAAAATGACTTGTCAAGTAAATTAGAATGGAAATTGCTTCATGTATAAGTTGGAGAAGACAGCCACTTAAGTCTCTTCCAATTCTATAATTCTGTAATTCCATTATCTTGATCTAAGCATTATGATAGCAGAGATCCATAAGACTCAACTTGTTCCTGAATAATATCTCCACAATATTGATAAGAAAAAAAACAAAAACAAAACAAACAAACAAAAAAAAAACCTGTCTAGGGATATTTCCTAACCAAATTCAGAAAATTCATGCTTAAAAATTTTGCAAAGGTCAAGTTGAATTTATGTACAGCTTCTAGCATTATTCTATTTCTTGAGTAGTTAGTTCTCCTATTATAATCTACATCGTAGTCAGGATAGATAAAGACTTGTTCTAGAGCATGTCTTTATTGTCTACTGCCAAATAAGTTGAAAATCTCAAAAATATTCTTCTGAACATAAAAATTAAGCCAATAATCTTTTCCTTTAGGTACTTCATAGTATTTTTTCCCAAACTTGTTAGCCAAATGTAGTTATTGTTTAGTCATTTTTCAATTGTATCTAACTCTTCACGATCCCATTAGGTTTTTTTTTAGCAAAGATACTTGAGTGGTTTGCCATTTCATTGTCTAGATCATTTTGTAGATGAAAAGCTGAGGCAAACAAGGTTAAGTGACTTGTCCAGGATAACACCAGTAGAAAGTGTCTAAGGCTAGATTTGAACTCAGGAAAATAAGTATTCCTAAAGTCAAGTCCAACATGCTTTCCATTGTAATATATAGCTACCCAGATGTGGAGGAAAGAACTAAGGAGGACCCTTTCCCCATAAGACTTGTACTATTTTTATCAGAACATCAATGTTGGTATGTGCAAAGAAGTAGTCTCCATTCAAGATGGTAACTTTTCAGAACACTGAGGGAAATTTGCCAAATAGTCTTTAAAGATACCCATCACAGAATGTGTGTCATTATGCCCTTCTAAAATTCTTCTGTAGTCCTGTGCTGAACTAGACAGGTCCTCTCTGTTTCTTCAGACAGCTCACAATTCCATCAGCTTTTGGAAAGTCAAGAGAGGTATCTTCTCCTTCACCATATCTAAATCTGTTCAAGGTAAGCTTAAAATTAATTCTGTATTAATTGACGATTGGAGTTAGGAATAGAAATCAACCTCTGCTAAAACAGCTATTACTTTTATCTTGATTGCTACAACTTCATATTCTGGGATCATCTCATGGTGTCCATACCAACCTATAAAGAACTTCATCAACAGAAAATGGACCCTTTCATTTATATTGGTGACACATATTCCAAGTTGTATTCTGTGATGTCCACTGTACAGGTCATGTCAGTTGTGGGACAGTTAACAGTCAGGAGTCAGAGAGCAAAGCAAAGAGGAATGACATGGCAGTAGGTTATGATGCCTAATGAAGATGGCTCAAGACAGTCAATGCAGATCAAGCATTGTCACAGCTGCTTGTCTATACTTTCTTATGCTTCATGATATTTTCACTCTTTGTATTTTGGTTTTTATAAATCAAATCAAAACATTACTCCAAGATAGTTTCCTTACCTACACATGTGCATTACAATAGAATACAAAACACACAATTAATAATCAGCATTATTAACACTTTAAGATTGGCAAAATGTATTATTCCATCTAAACCTCACAATAATCCTGAGGTGGCTTCTATCAGCAATGTATTTATTTTATACATAAGGGAATTGCAACTCAAAAAAGTTAACTGACTTGCCCATGGCCACATGGTTAGTTGTGGCCCTTTGTGCTCAAAGAGGACCAAAGTGGCATCACTATGTTAGGGTCAAGTTACAGTGTGTCTGACTCTGGTTGATCAGACCAGTACTAACTTGGGCTCTATCACAGGCTAGGCACAAATAGTCCATGTGAACATTTAGAGTTAACTTGTCTCTAAATTTATGCATCTCATATTTAAGTTGGTATTCAAACAATCAGGGAAGCTCACTTGAGTTGTCCTTGCTGCACTTTTGAATACTTGGCAGTTCATCTCAAGATAGAACTTTTTTGTCTTATATCTTATCTTGCCAAGTGAGCTTCAAAATTTTCCTAAGACAATTCAGAGAGAGGTAATTTTTTTTACTTACATTTTACCAACTCCACATCTCCCAGAAGCTAGGTGGTATAGTGCATAGTTCCAGGCTTGGAGTCAGAAATATTCACGTTTCTGAGTTCAAATCTGGCCTCATACACTTAAAATCTATGTGATCCTGGGCAAGTCAATTAATGCTGTTTGCCTCAGTTGTTCATTTGTAAAATGAGCTGGAGAAAGAAGAAAATCTTGAAAAGGGATCATAAAGAGTTGGGCATGACTTAAAAATGACTCAACAACAACAGCAAAAACTCCAAATCTAACACTCTTTTCATTATCCCATGCTGTCTTCCAAATTTGCATGTACACAATTAAGCAATACGACATTAACATTATGTATTATGCTATAATTCTAATTTGGAGGAAGATCTTTAACTCCTACAGATAAATCCCAAATAATGTGAATAACAAATGTCAGAAAAGAGTTATATTGTTTACATTTGGACCATTTGAATTTATAATTTTATATATAATTGGTTCCAGCCCAAGGAAAATGTGCAATGAAAGGAATAATGGGACAGTTTCATAAAAATTTTTATTTACATTAATCATGATGTAGCTTTATGATATTAGATTTATGCTATGTATAATTATAGAAGTCAAGTTATTCAGTAGCATTTTATAATTCATAGAGTAACATCCAATTATAATGTGATGTCCAAAATGGAAGTAGGAGTTGTTCCAGGCTTTAAGAAAAATATTCACTGATTCAAGGAAA